>NW_010316390.1:0-42263 GCF_000700745.2 Antrostomus carolinensis
GACTTCTCAAATATGATGGATAGCGGCTTTGCAGCTTCATCTGCCAGTTCCCTCAGGACTCGTGGATGCATCTCATCAGGTTCCATGGACTTGTGCACTTGCAGGTTCCTTAGGTGGTCCCAAACCTGATCTTCTCCTACAGTGAGTGGCTTTTCATTTTCCCAGACCCTTCCTTTGCTTTCTAGGGCTTGGGCAGTGTGGCACGAGCCCTTGCTGGTGAAGACTGAGGCAAAAAAGACATTGAGCACCTCAGCCTTCTCAATGTCCCGGGTGACCAGATCTCCTGTTGCCTTCTGGGGAGGGCCCACATTATCCCTGGTTTTCCTTTTCTCCCCAACATATCTATAGAAACTTTTTTTATTGCTCTTGATATCTCTGGCCAAGAGATGCGACTGGCGCGTGAATCCTTTACAAGTCCTGTTCTTAATAGTAGCAAAAGGCTCCCAGAAACCAGAGGCTGTTGGAGTGCCACTCAGACACCAGGGCATCTGATCAAGATCAAAATGGAGAAAATAGAGTGACTGTGAGCAGGTAAATGACAATGCCAACACAGCAGCTGATAAACTAATGGGCAAACCAGTCAGTGCATGCGCATCTCTGTCCTTAAAACTAATAGCAGCAATACATTTTTAATGTGCTTTTCTGATTGACCAACAATTCCTATTTTTAGGTAGTGCTGGGAATGGTAGACTAGAAATACATAACAGGATTAAGACAGAAATCTTAGACTTCCGTGCATGGTAGATGAAACACCTGAATCTTTGTCAACAGCCACACAAATTCTCTAGAAATCTTACCTCCCCAAACCTCTTACAGACAGGCAACATTAGTATGTGATGGGTGCTTCAGAACTGGACGCACTCATAGAAGACAAACGAACAAAAGAAGCATCAAATTGTGTGCATGGAAAGTGAACTATGAATGGCTTATTTGCAGAGGATACGGGATTCTCCTAAACAGCAAGATACACTATATCAGTCAACCTCGTAAGCAATGGTGGTTATCTCCACCATCAAACTTCACACCTAATTGAAACCAGAAGGGAAAAATATAAACTGTTGCAAATGTGATTTGTAAATCTGTAAATACGATTGAATAAAAATTAACACAGCCTAAGTAGACTAATTGCCAAAGGTCATAATCATCAAAGCTACCAAGTAAGAATTTTCTGTCTTGCTTATTTCAAAGAGACCTGAGATTCCTTTAACAAAAACATATATAGACTAACCATGCCGTGTTAGACATGCTCAGCCACAATGCCTTCATACAGCTACCCTGATGGTGGACAAGGCTCAGTGGAGCTGCTCTCTTTGTGCTCTATTGATGGATCTATGCATTATCCAAGCAGTAACAACTGGACAGTGGTTGGAGATGCTCCAACTTCTAGATTTTCATAATTGGAAGCGGAAGACATGGCACATATGCACAACCTTATCAGACAGCACGCCACTACCTAAAAACTGCTTCAGCAATAAAGCGCAAAAGCAGAACAACTCAAAACAGTCCAGATCTTGGGAAGATGAAGAGTTAAGAAATGAAGCAGCATTAACCAAGTCCTGGCCTACATTAAATAAGCTTAAAACTTAATGTGCAGCAACTATGCCTATACTGAGATCCTGACAGATACTCTATAGATAGATTTTGTTTCTATATGAATGCTTTCATAAAAACCTGTTTAATTAGAAAAAAATGCTCAGCACTGCAAGAGCAGATAAAAATTGGAGCAACAGACAGAGCTCCTAGCATGTGATGCCAGGCTAGATATCCTCCCTAATTATCACATTGTGTATTAAATTTTAGTACTTAATAGTTTAGTGGTTTTATGGGTAAATCTGAGAAAAGTAACGCTGTAGAGAAAAACACAGCAGAAAACTACATATCCATTTAGTTTAAATTTAATTTGTCAGATAGAAGTTACCTATATACAATCAGTGTGCATTGTAACAATTCTGTCAATAAAGTAATTCAAATCTTCTAAAATATTAACTGGCTGCATAGCACATTTGACATTATTGCCCATGTTGAAGAGGGAACACACATGGATTTACAATAAATTCTGGCTGATATGGATTCCGAAGTGTTCAGATATTTAACACTCCTTCTTTAAAAAGAAAAACTTTCCAGAGCACAGTTTAGCTGGATATTTCTTACCATTTCATTACAAACAATCACAACACTGATAGTTCAATAGGGAAGAAAAAAACACCACCCAAAAAAACCCCCAAAACATGTATCTAAAGTATCCAATAAAAAAGGAGCACTAAATGGAATAAAATGTTCCCTTTCCCAATTTTTTACATTCTAAACAGTGATTTCATCAAGATACGTTATTAGAACATGTAAGTACACTGATTTTGTTTCATACTTGTGACAAGAAGGCCTGAGTTGGTGGGGAAAGGAACAGTCAGAAAAAGCCTGAGAGGGGAAAAAAGCTCATTTAATGAATTTACAATAATTTACAGCCATTTGTTTTGTGTGTTTTGGGTTTTTTAATTATTATTTTTGTTTTTTTGTTTTGTAAAAAGGCATTATAACTGATCACAAACAGGAGAAATCCTGGCTATTTTACAGTTATAGGTACAGAATTTAAATATTCAAGCTTGTGATGAAAAGCGGCAAGGTGGTCGCAGTGTACAATGTAAACAAGTAGCTTTGGAAAGTGAATAAAGTCCTTGAGAGTTCTTTACTAAGAAACAAAAGAAAACAAACTCCTCATTCCTTCCTGAAATATAAGCACAGGTCAGTGTTTAAAAGGTCATTAACAAACATAGTTTAAAACGTGTTCAGCCTAAAACCACTTTGACATGAAGAGTTTTAAAGATCCAGTCTGAAAGGGGCAGTGTTGAGGTCCCTGTAAAAGTAAACATCTTCCATTTCTTAAAAAAAAGTGCCACAACATTTGCAGCACAGTGCAGCATAAACTTTAAATACAAAAATATTTTTCTTCTGTTGGGATAATAGACCTTGCATCCTGGAAAGAAGTAACAATACTGCTACTGATAGAATATCCAGTCCGTATCTTTCAAGTCATGTAAGGCAATTACTGTGTTAGTTCACTGCATATGGCTAAAAGAAGGTCCAGAAAATGTCAGTCTTTGTTATGTTTTCCGGCTACTCCACGTATGTTCGGGTGTACTTTTGTGATCTGATGAGTGTTCAAATGGAGATCTGTGTCCTAGGGGAGACCTTGAACCATATGGAGATCTCTGATCTAATGGTGACCTTGGGCCACTACCTGAAGCTCTGTGGTCCATTTGCCAGTCTGAATGGTACCTATAATCTCTAGAAGATTTATGATGGCTGTACTCTGAAGTGGAATGGTGATCTGAATGTATCCTGTGGTCTGAATGGGAACGGTGATCTGAATGAGCCCGGCTGTCTTTTAAACTTCCTTCCAGGTTTGACCTGTGGTCTCTGCTCCTGTAGTCATCTAACTTTCTATGTTTACTATCACTGTAGTATCTAAAAAATACAAATTACTTGTATTAGTGTTAAAGAATACACATTAAGAGCCACTATTAGGTCAGATCAATAGAACTGCATTAGAGAGATACCATCTTTGCAATTTTGCATTACCCAAAAAAGATGTTTTGGTGCTTCCTACAAGCATACTCCAAAACCAGGAAGGGAATTCTGAACAGATTTTAAAATTGCTGAAGAAACTCACCTGCCGTCTTGTTTGTAGTGATCCCAGTCTCTGTGATCTTTTCCATTGCTGAAGGCTGAATATGGCCTTTTCCTAGAGTCATTTTTCTTGTAAGCATCTCCCTGATGCCTGTCTTTATGATGATCGTGGTATTGTGAGAAATGTCTGTCAGAAGAATAACTGTCCCTGCTACTGTCATCATGGTTTGTATTCTCCTTCAGTCTTTCCACATCTGTTTAATAAAGCAGAGGTTAAAAGGAAGTCTCATAATGTCTCTTCTTCACTTAATTCAAACAGCACTTCTACCTGTCTGATGTAAAGCAGTATGAAAGTGACAATTTGTCAGAAACAAAATAGCTGGAAGACAACTAAACTAATGCGAGTGCACTGAAAGAAACCTGAGAAAAGGGAAAAAAGATAGAATGTAGATGTGTAGCACTCAGAAACTGAACTTTTAAATCTCTCCATTCAGTCTGTGAAGTTAAGTGTAGTCCAAGGGAGCAGTGAATAGAAGTGCTACTCTACTAAAATAGATCAATTTTAGACAGAATGGTAGCAATTTCCCCTCTAAGAAGGGATAGCCTTAGCATGAATAAGAGTTTTAAAGGTACACCTTGTTAATAGAAGTTTCAGTGGTATTCCTAAAATACAGTATGTTGATTTTAAGTCCATGAAAATACACTTCTAAGCGTTACATAACACAAGATAAAAGCAAAGACTACAAGAAAGCAGGTGTAAGCACATAGAAAAATCAGTGATACTGTGAACAATGAAAGACAGCTCATGCAACTAATTACAAATTATGACTTCAAGGAATAGCTTGCTTCCTTACACAGCAGTGACATTACAACAGCCACAAATAAGTATAGAATTTCCACCAAATATACAGGTTTTGAGTAGCTCTCTCTCCCTCCCCAAAATTAAACATAAAAAATATTTCCAGAATTTTTTTAAAGAATGGTCAAATAACTTGCTACTAAAACCACCAAGTACCAGCTTCAGTCTGCACTCAGCTGGATTTCTGTTGAACTTCCATTTTCTCATCAGCCTATCTGTGATACTTAGCAGTGTGGGAGACAGATCTAGGAGATGTGAAATAAAATAAAACATTGAAACTAAGATATCTAACATAAGAATATACTTAAGGTTTCTTACCTGGATTTCTAATTACATGTGTATTCACATTGCTGCTAATATTCTGGTCACTGTGTTGCTAAAAGAGACAAGTACAAAAACTCATTGCTACATCTGGAAGTTCATTTGAATTCATTAGATGAATATTCTAACAAGAGAGACTACTAAAAACACAGTCGCTATTTTTAAGTGTATTTATCTGTTCCTTAGAATCCTTTAATAAAAGTGATACAATACTTAAAATATATATTTGTTTATTTAGAAAGGGTCTAAAAACATTACCTGAGACTCTTGGCGTTTTTTGATTGCATGCTTATACAGTTTGTGCAGCTTTCTGGCATCAAATTCTGTAAACTTAGAGACGAAAATCCACAAATTTCTGAGGAAGAGGAAAACAGAAGTTATATTTCTTCTATGCATTTTGGTTTTGTTCTATTATGCAACAGAACATGGATTTAATTGAAGTTATTTGAACAATACTTCAGTAAACCAGAAACACTATAAAACTTGCACAGTATTGGGTAGGTGTGCAGCAAACATTACCTAGCTGTATTTCAAACACCTAAAAGATTCATTCCTTTAACAATTCCTATTACAATTTGTAATATTTATCATAAGTACTTCAGAGTGCAAAGTGCATAGAAAGTGGTAATAATAACAACTGTATTAATAGAATGATTTGTGAAACTACTTAACTGTATCTATCAGTTTATGCAGGTCTTCTGAAAGTCTGAATTTTGAGTATTTACCACTCAGTAAAAAAAAAAAAAATAAAATTAAGTAAGTAAAGTATTAAGGTAAGTAAAAAAACCTTGAAATCTCTTGCAGTGCAAGACATCTGACTTGCAAGTATTATATCATGACAGTATCAGTAAGATAATTTTTCCACAGAATTCCAAAGCCTCATCAAAATTTTTGAAACCAAATGAGAGCTGTGAAAGAGCATGGAAGTGACACAACAATAAATTTGAGCCTAATCTGTGCTCAAAGCAACAAAAGAAGAACAAATCAAATCTTTTGCTGTCAAGATACCAAAACCCTAAAGAAAACATTTGCTTCTATGATCATAGGTAACAGATCTAAAGTCTACCATTCTTTTAGTCAAATTTACAGGTGGAATGTTTAAAAGAGACTACAGAATACTAGTGTTCAGAAGTATCTGAAGCGTGCAGGCTCGGAAAGCAAGTGTCTGCTCTTTCACTGTGATTATTTAAACATTGTAATTTTGCTCTAGGGGTTTGCAAAAGTAGGTAACCAGTCAATGGTGTGCCTAACGACACCTGTATAATTTTATATAAGCTAAGGAGCTTAACTACACTTCTTATCAAACTCATATTTTAATAATCTTCATATAATATTGTAGCATTATTATAACAGCTCTATTATGAGCTTCCAGTTCAAGAAAGATAACATTTACCAAAATGTAAGACACAGATCTTTTTGTATCTCAGATCACCTTAATATTCTGAAGTAAAGCAAGTAAAAACAGTGGAAGCATTCTACACTAGTCTACGTCTTCAAGAAAATGAAACAGCTAACAGACTTTCGTACATGGAAGTGCAGGAAGTATTTTAAACCATAAAAAGGTTAAAGTGCACATTCTGACAAAGGTAACTCAAATTGCATTAGGAACTTAACAATGAAATATAAGTAGTTTATAAACCAACAATTTTCTTAATTTTTTTAAATTGTCACCTTATAAATATGCAAACTCATCTTTCATTTTTAAATACATCTGAGTACATTACAATAAATATTTTTATCAAGTAATTGTGAATATACAATAAGTAAATTAATTTTAGAGTGTATTTTTAAACTCAAAATCATACAAAGTTCAACACAAATTTAGCATTGCCTATTTTTAGCATGAATTTAAAAAATAAAAAAAACCCAATCAAACAAAACAACTCAAAGTTGAAAAACCAGATCCTTAAAGGTAAGAATGCTTTTCCACTAAATACAGTCTAAGTAACAAGTCAGCTAGTGTTTGCTTTTGGTTTTAAGAAGTGAGATGACTCCATCTACTGGACAAAATGCATTGCTAAGCAGTATGAAAAAGTCAATCCTTTAAAAGTCATACTATCTGTAACAATCTTTTTATAAATTCCTATTTAAAACAGCAAAAAAAAAAAAGAAAGAAAGAATAAAAAATGGGAGAAAATTAAAAACTATTCTGCTTAATAGAAGCAATTACAGATTTTCCTTTTGCAAGAGAAGACAAGGACAATAACTTACTTTCTCCACTGTTTAATTTGTTCAGGATTTGTGTACTCCTTTAAACATTCAGTAATGTGATCCCCAATTTTGATTAGACACTGTCTAGTATGTTCCAACTGCTCTCTTTCAGAAAGGCCTTTCTCTGGTCGATCTAGCTGCTTCAATGCTGCTTTGACAGGCCTCATTCTTTCCTTGCACTGTAAAATGGAAATAAATGAAATGTATTCATTCAAAGGAAAAAAAGAAAGAATTCTAAAAAGTGACCCACCTTCTACTGAGATATATATACAGGCAAAACAATACAGTATTGTTACAAGCCAAATGGAACACAAGACTTGCTCACAGCTCTTAAAAACGTTTTACAGTCTTCCTTTGGAAAAAAGTTGTGTTTTAAACTGCTCTACAAAAGCATTAGGTTGTATAAAGTATAGATATCAAGGAATGAAAAAAGCATTAACTTAATAGAAGGTATTTTCTGAGGCAAAGGACTCATTACAACTGGGTTTTATAATCATAGTAAGAACTTTCAGGACAAGCCTACAGGAGAAGACTTACACTTGTTAGCACCTCAAAAGCTACACAAACTCAGTATCAAAATTAAATAAATTTTGAACAGATACTTTCTGCATCAATTAAACCCAGCATTCAACTGAGGATCAACATTGAGGAACTGAGCAGTTTTTAAACCTCAGTCCTATGTAGACACTAGCAGAACTTGTGCTATCTGGAATTAAGCTAGTTTGGGTATGCCTAGATGGGTAACAACAGTGATGGCAACACAGATGTATGTCATATGTACGTTCTTGAATTTTCACACTTTGAACCAAATGCTTTAATAATAAATCCAGATAAAACCAGTTAGCATAATTTAAATTACAGACACTTGCTTAGGATACCACCCAACTACAACAGCAGGGTAAACAGATGAAATGCATATTCTCCTTGTCACAAAGAGCTAAATTAGTTAAGCCTGAACAACCCACAGTAGCAACTTCCATTTGAAAGTGTAGTTAAATGTGCTAATTAGACTGCATCTGACCATGGCATAATGACAAACATACATTCCAGAACAAAAAGCCTGGACAAAAAAAAAAGTTCTACACACACACCCAACCTAGAATTACTCCCAGTTAGAACAAAAGGAAGTCTTGTAGATTAAAAATAATAATAATTTAAAAAACAAACAAATGTTTGTAATGGAATGAAATGCAGTATCACCACTACCATGTAAGCATCTAGGGAGAACTCAGAAAAATCAGGGAAGCTGTTCCATTGCCAGCTCATGCCTCTACGTATTGCAGCTGCATTACGTATTGCACAAGCTACAGCTTAAAGCAGCCTTTAAAAGACACCTTACAGAGTGCATTGCTTAAGTATAGAAGTGATCAAACAAATATAACTGTACGTGGAAGTCAAGTGATTTTTCTGTCAGCCACTGTGCTGGTTTTGGCTGGGATAGAGTTAATTTTCTTCACAGTACCTAGTATTTGGGCTATGTTTTAGATTTGTCCTGGAAACAATGTTGATAATACAGGGATGTTTTAGTTGTAGCTGAGCAGTGCTTACAGGGAGCCTTTTCTGCTCCTCACACCACCCCATCAGTGACTAGGCTAGGGGTGCGCAAGAAGCTGGAAGAGGACACAGCTGGCAACCTGAACCCAACTGATCAAAGGCATACTCGACACCATAAGGCATCATGCTCAGCATATAAAGCTGGGGGATGAAAGAGGAAAGGGGGGACATTCAGAGTAACGGCATTTGGCTTTCCAAGTAACCGCTACGGGTGATGGAGCTCTGCTTTCCTGAAGATGGCTGAGCACCTGCTTGCCAGTGGAAGTAGTAAACTAATTCCTTGTTTTGCTCTGCTTCTGTGCATGGCTGTTTCTTTACCTATTGAACTGTTTATCTCAACCCACGAGTTCTCACTTTCACTCATCTGATTCTCTCCTCACTCCTACTGGTGCAGGGAGTGAGCAGCTGCGTGGTACTTAGTTGCCAGCTGGGGTTAAACCACGACATTCATACAAACATATCCACCTAAATCACTCAAGGCTCATCCTGGAGATCACGGGTGAGTTACGTGGAATGTTTAGAATAAAAGCAAACATAGACCAGTCACTGCTATACTCAAAAGAATCTTACTTACTTACAGCCAGCACCCACAACAGCCCAAATAAACCTGGCTGGCAGAAACAACAACTCTTGAAATCTGAATGACGAAACTCTCACAGGACAGTAGCTGCCCAAAGTAACTCATTGACACCTGTCCAAGGCCCCAGCTGACCTCTAAAACTTTAGATAAATTGTGTGTACATACCTTTTTTCTTCTAATATTGATTCTGTTCTTAGTCAGAAGTAGTGATTAAACAAAATTCTTTTGGTGTCATATTACTCCAGCAAGGTATTTCTAAGGGCTTTAGCATTTGTTCCTTCCTGTATCTACTAATTTAAGTCTGCAATACTTCAGGAGGGAAGTGCTGAAACTTAATTTCTCTTGTTATCTTACAAAGAAGAAAGGCATACACCGTAAGGCAAAGCCAGAGACTCCAGTGATTGCATTAATGGTCACATCTGCTCTTTAAGAAGCAGGAAATACAAGTTATTCCTGAGGATGTAGCTTGTAGATCTATATTCTAAATCTATTCAGTACACAGACCACTGAATAAGTTTTCCTACTATCCTGCACACACACAGTAAACAACAAAATAAAACTCCCGGAATTAAGAAAAAAATTACTTTAGTACAGTGTCAGTAACATTCACTGATCTGAGACTTTACTAACAAAAGATCACCTGTGTTACTGTGCCAAATAACATAATCAAGAACATCAGAAACTGTCTTCATTTAGACTATCAAGTATAAACACTAATTTAGCAAAAAGGGACTTACCACACTAAAAGTTTTCTGATCCAGTTCTTCAGATTCTTCTGATATAGGAACTGGCTCACTAGTCGCAGTAATATGAACTGGAGTATCCAATAATGGATTTTTTTTATTTTTTTCTTTATTTTCAGATTTGATTTCATTTACCTAAGAAAAAGATAAAAAAAAATATTTAAGTAAACTTTATTTTGCCTCTGGAATTATTCTATAATAATGTATGACGAACCCCGTACCTTCTGCATTGTCTTTAATAATAAGAATAAAAAATATGCTGACATTCAATGACAGTACAATTTACTTTCTCTGTGGGATCAAAAAGGAAAATGGAAAAGGAATAAAAGAATCTCTTGCACACACTTGTACTGTCAGTCCAACTAAGATACATATAATGGAAGACATAATTTCCCATTTCATATGCCTGTCTTATGGTTTCAGGTAATAAAAATGAAACTTCAAATGATCTAAAAGACTTCAATTAAATGACAACCAATCATATCCAAAATCATTCACAAAAACCTAGTGGCCTTTTCTAGTGCTATATAAGATAAGTAAACCTAGTTACCTTCTCTTCCTTTACTTCTTTTTCTTTCTGTGTGGATTCTTTTACTTTGCTTTCTCTCTTTTCTTTAATATCTTTTTCTTTTAATTCTTTCTTATCCTCTTTTTGTTTTTTCTCCCTTTTCAAATCCCTCTTATTTTCCTTTTCTTTTGTCTCTCTCTTTTCTTCAGCTTCCTTCTTTACACCAATATCTGGCTCAGCCTTTTCTTCATTTTCTTTTTCTGCTTTTATTTTTTTATGTGGATATTTCACTGAAACAATCTCATCCTGCAATATGCAAGCATATATGTCACATCAAACTGAGTTCCTATCTATACAAGTTTTGTAATCATCAGATTAAAACATACATTTTATCTGTGCATTTTTTTTTTTAACATAGATTTACCACCTACCGAACAGAATTGAATGCAATTGTAATGAAAGACAAGAACTACTCACTTTCTTGATGTGACAAAGCAAGTAATGATTTTGCAGCAGCAGTGGGGGTGATAAATTATGTCCATTTAACTTAGAATTAACTTGGAATTCTGTCCCTCTAAGAAGTAGTTAGGCTCTGAAGAGCCACAAACTGTACGGAAGTAGGTGTCACAAAACTGAGCTGATTAGTCAGGATGCTCAAGAGATGGGGATGTTAGAAGACCTCTGTTGTAGTTAGCTTTGTCCCAGTAACTTTTTACCAATCCCATATTAAACATTCACAGGAGAAGGTAACAGTGTGCCAACTTTCTCTTTTCCAGAGGTATTCTTTTTACTACACTTAAAAAAGGTCTTAGGTACAGATTATCTGATAGGGGCCCTTTAATTATTTGAAGATTAACAAAATACCATTCCACTGGTCTTTATAATATTCACTTATAAGGTTTGAGATGGAAACTCAAATCCTTTCAGACAGAGAAAAATACTGTAAGTAACAGAAGTATTATGTACATGTGCAAGAATCTTTAGAATCTTTGAATTGATTTGAAGTACACCCTGGAAAGGCATATACAGAATCCATTGCAGAAAAACAGATGAAATAATGCCTAACACAAATCCGAACAAATTACTTAGATGAGGTATCAAGTAATTAGCCCAACTAGGACTTCAGTATTTAAGTATAATGGAAACTTCCCAGCAAAAATCCTTGCCTTACGTTCTAGCAGTTGAACAGATAAGTTTTAAATATTGCACACAGTAAGGCAGCTAAGTAGCTAAAGCCAACCATTTAGGTGGTAAAGTCAATTTTTTTTATACAGTCCAGTTTTCAGAAGTGCAACTGTTAGTCTGTGTCCAAAAGTATTAAGTGTTGAATATCTGTTATTATATATACAAAAAACGGGAGAGCATTCTAGTCACTTTCCCACAACATAACAAGTCAATCAACAGACTGGCAGTATCTTCTGTTTTGAGTGAAGATGAAGTCTAACAATCATTTTTTAAATAGTCTGAACACTTAATTTGCTTAGTTATAGGATTCAGTTGTCCATGTTAATTTACTGGGAACTGTGAAAACACTTACAGTTTAGTCTTACATTCTAGACAAATTATTGTATCTATAAACATAAGCCAGTCTACATGCAAAGTTTAATATTTTTTCTGGCTTTACATTTTATTCCTCATATATACAATATAAATACATACAGGAATACCTTAGTTAAAAATGGCTATTTTTTATAGACCTATCATCGTACATCTAAGGCTGACTTAGTTTTAACTATGTATTTGTATCAGTACTTTTTCTTCTAGAGTGAGTTGACAATTACAATGATTTGTAATAGTTAAAAATAGTTACATAAGACACTTCAATTTAGTTTATTTTAAACCAAATAGTAAGTATTTTAATGATAAATATGGATTTGCACTGATTTATTTCAGCTACTTTCAAAGTAATAAAATTAGTTGTGATATGACCCAAAACATTACCTAATTTTTATCTCTAGTGGTTTCTGCTGTGTGACTAATGTTAGAAATAAAAAGGCCCAACAAAATCAGAGGAAGGAACACACCAGAGGTAATAGAACACAACAAAGTTAACTAGCGGGTTAAATAGTCTTTTTGGACTATTAAGCCAAAATATCTAACTAAAAGCCATGCCATATTCAGAAGCCTTCACATGCAAGTCTTGAAATACCATTTATTCATGGAGCTCATTCTAATTGAGCTTGATGGCTCTTTTCCCCTGAGTCAAAATGAAAAAACTTTATGTGAAGAATCACTACTAGTAGTAACAAAGCATCAGCCAGAAGCATTAGTTTTATAATTGTGAGTTATATTAGGTTTGTATTTCTAGCAGACACAATGCCAAACTCTAAAGAATGCTGAAACTGAGCAATGCCACTTTTAATTAGACCACAACATTTTTTTTTTACACTATAATTTGGAAAACTACTCGGAATTCCTCAGTTGCTGTCTTATCATTAAAATAGGTACAGTCTTCCATATGCTTGTACTGATGCAACATTAACTATAGAGGCCTCAGGAAAAGGATGACATTCAGGTGTTTCAATTTTATTAAGTCAAACAGAAGATAAAATAGAAATCAGTATTAGTATGAAGAACTGAATAGCCATCTTTACCATGTAAAGATATTTACCTTGTTATCCTCATCACCATCTTCATCAGATTTTTCAGAGGCTTGTGGTGAAGAATCACTTTTTATTTCTTCTTTTATTTTTGCAGCCTTTATCACCTTATTCTTCTTAGTTCTTGTTTTCCTCCTCTTTGAATTGCCCTGAATGCAAATTGGTCTCTTTTAATAAGTCAACTGACAGCATCTTTACACTACAGTTACGTTTTTTGTTTGATTGTTTTGGGGTTTTTTGTTGGTTTGGGTTTTTTGGCCTTTTTTTTTTTTTTTTTTTTTTTTACAACTTATTACCACTAACAATCACCACCTTTCTCAGGACTGGAGACACAGCATATTGCAACAGTAGGGAATACATACAAGTAATAAGAGAATAATACAAAGTAAAACTAGCAATTAATTTCTTGAGTTACTCTTATGTAATATTGTGATAGATTAGCAATATAGAGTAATACTGCACAAAGAAAAAGAGCAGAAGTAAAAATTAAAAGGATCAGGTGACACACTCATAAGTGTATTGTTTTATCTCATTAATGAATGCCAAATTTTACTTACTGCACCAGCAAGCCTTTGTGCTTCCTTCCTTGCAAGGTCTTTATTCAGTAATTTAATGAGGTAGTCTGCACGGGTCTGTAACTGCTTTGCCTGGGGTTTCTTATCTGGATCATCAGGCAAAATCTAAGGAGAACAATGCTAGTATCACTGGTCTAAGTACATATTATAAATTTGGAAGATGCTAGCCTGCAGCACATAGAACAGAAAAAGCAATGTAGAAGAAGATGGAAAACAATCCACTTCCACTATACCTAGCAAATACAGCAGCACACTTGAAGCAATGAAAGATTCCTTAAATGTTTTCATTTCTCTCCAATCATGCAGCCAATGCAGAGTCTTGGATATGGACTCACAGTTTAAAACAAACTCAAGAGACCAGCCTCAGATTTCTGTGCCTACTCTGATAGTTTATCTAAGAAACTGAGCTCCTGTACCAGTCATTCACAGAACTAGCTCTGCCTCATTTATCTACTAAATGCAGAATTCACTATAGAATACTGCAGATGCAGAAAAAAAAAAAAAAAAAAATAAATGGGTCGTTTCAAAAAACAGACAAATTAATGGAAGGCAGGAGCAGGAATCATTATTAAATTAATTCGGAACATCTGTGGCTCCTCAAATCCCAAAACTATAGTTGGCACTACCACAAAGTTTACTTCATCCCAGTCTTACCCTCAATACCTATTGTTCACTATTGCTAAGGAGCTATTACACTAATTCTAGTACAGCTATTCTCTCCTGAGCGAAAGACAGCTTCAAATGAAGAACCTGGAGATTGAGTGGGGAGGGGGAAATCAAATCAAATCTCTAGAAAAACCTCCCTTCAAAAAGTTCAAGAACACAAAATGGACAAAACCAGAACATCTAAAATAGAGAAGGAAAATACTGAAAACAAAAATTCAAATGACAGAAGTGCCATACATGGAAATATGGCAACATAATTGACTGCAAGAAGGTATACTTCAACTGAATACACAAGACCTTAAAATTTTATAATATACCACAAGAAGGATACTAGGAAGTAAAACTGATATACAAAGTTTCTGCATTTTCAGTTATCATAAAATAAGCTCTTTCAGTAACTGTTCTTAGTAGCATTATTACCTAAACAAAGAGTCCTTGATGAAATGTTGTAGATGACATACCTTCTGTGTCAAACTAAGATCAGGATCCATTTTTATCATTTCCCAGCTGCCATAACCATATTCATAGATGCCTATTAACAGATTGGAATCATCTTCCTTACCCCAATCTATATCAAAATGAGCAGCTTTGGTGTGGCATGGGATGACATATCTAAGCAGAAATAAATTAGAAAGACAAATAAGTGATATTTACTTCTAAAGCTTAGCAAGGGGGAAGGGAACAAACTGAAGGTGATATAACTAGACTTATTTTCTCTGCTGATGCTGGTGTATTTAGGAAATTAATCCACATCTTCATTGTTCTTTACATTTCTATAAAATACTTACTGAAATCAGCACTGAAATGTGTTTTAAAGCTGATGAAGACTAAAATATTAATAACAACAGACATCTGTCTGTGGCCATGAGCTGTGTCACAGAGTTGACTAACCATGAATAAAAATCATCATCCACCATACTAAGTGGCAGTTTAGGGTTTGTGATACACAAGGTGACCAGGGAAAAAGCTCAGTGGGTACAAAAAACTACTGCTGCACTTTGACAGATACTACTTTCCCCTCAAGAAAAGACGACACATACAGCAGTTCCTCAGCAAGCCTGAATACTAGTCCTGGTTATTAGTAACTGAACACAGACACCAGTGAATATAACTGAGAAGCCAAAACTGGCACTGGCTTCTATGACATTGAAAGAAAGAAGAATAGATGTGGAGCAGGTTACTGCTGCTAGTCCTCACAGGAAATAGAGGGGCAATGCTGTCACAGCTGTGCTTTGAGTAAAAGTTGTCTGAAAAAGCTAAGAAAAATTGAAAAAAATTCTACATTAATACTTCTCTTAAAACAAACAAACAAAATCAATACAATACCTTTTTCTTTCCTCTGGATCTGAAGGAATGGATTTGTGCAATGGTGCCAACTCTTCTTCATGAGAGATTACTAGCTTTGCATTCACTTGCACTCCTGAGATTCGGAATGTTGGGCCTTTAACTTTCCCAAGTCTACCTCCTTAAAATAAGTTACAACACTATTAAAATATTTACCTTCATGAATATTATACAGAAAATTGTAAAGAAAACAAGCAAGACTGAAGCTATAGCAGCAAACTTTCAGTTATACCAAATGGCCTTTTCTTAACCAAATGCTTGAATTAAGCTCCAGAATTAAAAGGTCTTCCAGATAATAAGAGATTACTTTTAGATTTCACAGTAAAGCAAAAACATACTGCATTCTCCAATGACAATTCACACACAGAAGGGGAATAAAAAGCGGTCGTCTTACTATAACCCTTTTTAAAAGTCACCCAGCATGCCAACATTTTTGTTTATACTTTCTCCCAAAATTGTTTTCTGTTTTTCCTGTTATCAGTGCAGGAATAATTCAGTCTTCTTGACATTTTTTATTGCCCACCCCAAGCCCTCTGTACACACTGTACCTGCTCTTTCTTGTCCAGATGAAGTGTCTTTTAAAGCTTTAATGCATCCATTATGTACAAGCTCTCCCAAACGTCTAAGATCTGTCTCTGATTTATCAACTAGTTCAGCATCTCTAGCTACAGCATCTAACCTGTAATAAAACAAATACACATTTTTATAGCTCTGAAACTTTAGTACTAGAGAAATGATCATGTAATCATCAGTCACCTGCACTTGCTATACTGCATACAATTTTGATCCACGGGGGGGAAAAAAAGTTATACAGGTATCAGAGGACAACACAAGAAGAACTGTAAAGGACACTAACCCTACAGTTTGCAGTTAAATTACTGTACATCTCTTCAAAAAAAAGAAAAGTATCATTATACATAATACGTTCATATGGACTATAAATACTTCTAAGAAAGTAAGGATGTGAAGTTTCTTTTTAAATATGGAATAATAAAGCTTAAAAATAAGAACTGACAATAATGAAAAAGCAAAACTAACTTTAACAGTCAAATAAACTGATAGGCTATCAAACAAGACAACTGAATGATTACCACCAATGAAGATTAAACAAGACAGCAGGTAAAGTATAAAGAAAGACAGTAAGCAGTCCTGCAAATGGAAAGGTTTGCTGTGTGGCTGTTTGCACACATATCATACATGAAGAAAGGGAAGATACTAAGTTAACTTAAGTCATGTTACAGCCAGTGCAAAAGACTCGACACTGCATTTTCTTTTCAGCCTAAGGTTTCTTGGTATACTGCTGTAATTTTACAAAAACAAGGTTCAAAGTTGCTACACAAATAATAATCAAAATAGTTTACCTTTCAAGAGGGCCACCAAATTTCTTGTAACTCTTGATAAACCTAGTAACAGAAAAGAATTTCACAATTTAAATGTATGCTTAACTACACTGGTTTTGAAATCATATTAATACAATTATTAATTTGGTATAATGCTATATCAAAAATGGAAAAAAAACAAACAAACAACCCCAAAAGGTGAAACAAAACAACTCCTCCTCCTTCTACCAAAAAAATATTTTAGCACCAAATATTGAAGGGAGCTGCTATACAAGATTCAAATAGGATTTTTTTCCTTTTTGTAGTTTAAAAAAAAGTTTGATATAACATTAATTCAATTACAGTTTTAAGAAGTTTAAGAAGAAAACAAAATCCACTCTAATTTTTGTAGTTTTCACCAAAAAGATGTAAATATTCTTCCAGCACTGCATTTTTTCAGTAAAATGATGGGAAGCAGGTTATTTTGCCTCTTATGTTAAAGGAAAAGCTCACCCTCTGTAACAACTACTTTTTTAAGTCACTGTCTTCATGATTTGCAGGAATTAGGACATTTAAAACAATTTAGAACATTTAGCTTAATTTTATCCCTCATTAAAATTGGTTCAAATTGTTGCCATGGTAGTTCACTATGTCAGTACCACAAAGTACACAATGTAAAACATCAGATTTGTAGAATAAGAAAATTCCAAATAAATTCAGGAAAAATAAACTGCTTTCTGTACTTTAAAGCGCTGTAACAATAATAAATTTGTCTTGTCCCTCTGAACATGCATGTCCCCATATCTTACCGCCTGATCTCTGCATCACTAAATCCTTTAATATTTTCTCGAGGAATAGTTCGTGGTCTTCCACGCTTTTTTGGCCGTTTTCTTTCTGAGATGGAGTCACTATCAGATCCAGAGTATCTTCTGTTCCTACTGCGTCTCCCTTCACTTCCATTAAAGCTGATCTGGAATTTCAAAATAAGTAGTTCAAAGCTACATGATTAACAAATGTTAAGTAAAGTTTTAACTAGCCTGTCAAGAATACATGTTCAGAAAAAAAAAAAAAAAAAAATCCCAACAAAACAAAAAAGACCTAAAACTTAACAATACCCAGCAAACAAACTAAACCAATAGCAACACAAAAGTAAAAGTCAGTCAGAACCAAGTGAAACCTGTTTTGCACAGTTTCTCATCCTTGGGAGCATGTATATTTCTTCCAGTTCTTTTTGTCTTTCCTCTTCTTCTATTCTTCTACGCTGGACTTCTGGAATGATTTCTTCCCAGTTCCTTGAATTTCTCTCTGGTTCCAACTCAATATCATCTTCATCCATATTGGAAAAGTTGGCCACCTTGTGTATCAGAATATAAGTATTTTCATCAAATCAATACATTACTTTATTTGAAAGAGACTGAACAGCTAATATTTTAGGAAAACAAAGTTCTAGATGGCATTTATATATATTTTATGTATTTCTTACATGCTATTGTTTCATAATATATAAAGTTTATACACACAAAATACTTATGAAAACATCTCTAACACAAGTATTTTTATTCATTTGTGAAACAGACACAGACTCCATGCAACATGGGCTAAGATGAAAAAACATGAGAATCTTTTTCTTCTTTTAAAAGTTGACTAATACAGATGTATAATGAAACACCTCCCCAATAGTTGTATGACTGTTGTTTACCTTCCTTCAAAACAGGACTAATAATATTTAAAAGCCTGAGTGAAACTGTAATAATATAAAACTACCCAAACATTAATACACTGTAGAAATCAAATATGTTGCAAATGAGTAATTTGCAGAACTTTTTGATCATCTGCTCATCTAAACAAATATATCATGCTCTCTATTTTTTTTTGCACCTAAATTATAATATGCATAAATGATAATGCTTAAAATGCCTGGTATTCAAGTTCATTTCAGGGATAAAAGCTATTTCTAGAAGTCATCAACTAAGAAATGCAAACATTATATTTTGCGATAAACAACACCACAGCTACTTAACAACAAATGCAGTAAATAAACCACAAAACTACCTAGAATTCTAATAGTTAAAACATTCAGAAGCAACTCTTATTTTATTAGCAAAATACATAATGTATTTTAAAACGTTTATAATTATGGTAGGTGTTCTGTATAGGTGAAAAGACATTTTATTAGAAAGAGATACAGAGTTGACTTACTGAGGCATGTATTTCATAAGAATTAAGAGATAGGGTACACAGAAGAAAACTAGTACCATTTATAAAGGAAAGTGTAATTATGGTAGAGAACAGAGCAATACCTTGAATTGTGAAAGCAACTCATCTCCTACAGTTAATGGTCCTGGCTCATTTTCCCGAGTTTCAGCCCTCTTCAAGATTTCATCTATATCCATTTCCTAAAAAAAAGGAGTAATTTCTCTTTATAATGAAATAATTCATATATATTTTCAGTTGTTTTATCTATCTAGTCTAGAAACACTACTTACCTGGGGCTCCTGTTCCTCCCCTTCAGGTTCTTTAAAAAGTTCCTCAGCACCAAACTTCAAAATCGCTGATAACTCCTCCTTATTAAAAGGTGTTGAGCTGAAATAAAGGAAGTTTCAGTAAAAACATTTTATCTTAGTTATCTGAAAAAGTTCTCTATAATAATGAGTCAATGAAGCTTTCTTTTTACTGTTCAATAAAAACTATATATATATTTAGTATGCAAATAAAAATCGACAAAACCAACATACTTTGCATCTTTACTTATTTAACCTTATTTTGCCATTCATTAACCAAGTAAAGTAACTTACATTTTTACTTACATGTCAAATATATGAAAGGGTAAATTAATACAGAAATAAATACAAACATACCTTGAAGGAGTAGAGCCTGTATGTAGTACGGTTTTTCCTGTAGTGTCCATTCTCTGAATTACTAAATGATCTAACACCATCTTTTTCTTGGCTCTTTCAAGAATATCTTCTTCTACTGATCCTTTTGTGACTAGTCGATAAATATTAACCTATGTATATTTTTTAAAAAGTTAAGCAACAACAAGTAGAAATCTCAGTCTTCACTACCTTTCTTCTGAATTTACTGACTGGTTTCAAATATGAAGTACTAGTTCAATCATGTTGCCTCAGTCTTTACATAAGTGTTTTAAAAACACAGAAAAGTAAACTCTTAGACCTGTCTATTTTAAACTTTAGTGATTTGGCACAAGCACTGCCACAGGCAGAAATATAATTTCCAATTATTAGTGTATGTCTTTTGCAAGAAAGAAACCTGAAGAGAACTAAGAAATATTTAAGTAAGGGGGGGGGATGTGCCTGATGTAGCAGTTATTTTCTAGAATTACATGACGCCCATGAACATGGGACAGACAAACCCACAACTCTTCTTCTCCTATCCACATAACACAGCTGCCATATTATTTCTCCATATGGGGAGATTAAAAAAAAAAAAGTTAAATGAGCATTACTAACATTTTTGGGCATACACAGCAAGTATTAGTTATTCTTAAAAATACAGGACTGAATGGTGCAGACAAGGAGTGGACAGCTACTGTACAGAAACCTCCTTCAGGGTTTGGAGCTTAAAGCAGAATGTGTGTACCTGTTTCTTCTGTCCAATCCTATGTGCTCTAGCCTGTGCTTGCAGATCATTCTGTGGATTCCAGTCAGAATCAAATATAACTACAGTGTCAGCAGATGCCAAGTTGATACCTAATCCTCCAGCTCGGGTGGACAGTAAAAAGCAGAAGTCCTGAAATCATAAAGTAAGAAATAGTTTTATACACAATAGTTGTAATATTCTTAAAGGAACCAATACAACACTTATTTATGCAGTCTGTGGTGCAGACTATAAAATCATATACTACCAATTTGTAACTGTTCTATAGTTAAAGTCTCTAAGTATAAAGAAAACACTGATATCAATTTTTTTCATAAATAGTTACTGAATTCTTAACAATCCAAAGGAAGCAGCATCCTAGAAGGTTATCACCAACCAAGAAATCCCAGCCAACAGAAGACTGGTCAAAAAGTACAACAACCCTATTGCTAAAGCCTTGTATGTTACAAAGTCCCTCTCCCATATTCCCTGCCCCAAGCCCTGGAAGACTAAGCAGCCATGTCAGAGCAGGGAAGATGCCTGAGTCTACAGGTAGCTGGTTAAGAGACAGGAAGGAAAAGCATTCTGCTAGGTTTAATGCTGTTCAGCATATTAATGAACAATATGAAAATGGAATAAGCAATAAGCTGAAAAATCCTTTAGATGGTATAGATTTATTTATTCATAGACAACTATAAGGATCATAGACAACTAGAAGGATCTTTAAACATGCAATGAAATTAAAGATACAAGTAAAACAGCTTACAAGAAAATACTCAATTGTCAGTACAGTTACAGGAAATAGCAAACCATTACACTCAGGAATGAGTCCTCAGAATTGTGTTAGAAATTTCTATGTGCAACTTAGTTCAGTAATTGCCAAAAGCCATATGGAATGTTCTGAATTTTTAGGAAATAAATAAAAAAATAAAACTGAGAACATAATTTTGTTGCTGCACAAATGCATAGTTTGCCTCCATTTTTGAAATGTATGAAGTTTAAATTCCTCTTAATCTCAAAAAATATACAGTGTAACTGCAAAGATTTCAGGAAGAAGCAACAATGTCTATGCTAGAATTTGAAACGGAATTAATTTCCGTATTTAACAAATATCTGAAGTTTATCTTATGTTGTTAAATCTTTCTACCTCCATCGTAGCAGAAACAAGCTCAGCAACAACTAACAAATGCTATTCTTCAATTACTGGTTTAAAAAAAAAAAACAACCCAAGAACCAAACCAAAACAACCTCCCCTTCTCCAAATCTGCCAGTATAGGACAAAAAATTTAAGCTGATCCAAGGTATGGGATAGCTTGCATATCAGGAACGTTAAATAAGCTACAACTCTATCAACTCAGAAAAGAAAGTCTAACAGGCACCTACATATTTACAGGTTGCTCACAAAGAACAGCTTGAAATCAGTTCTTCCCTATTTCTTCCAGGGCAAGTAAGTAGGTGGCAACAAATGAAGATAACAGAAGACAGATTTGAAACAATTAAAGACGACTGTTCATGCAAGGATATATACCCAAGTCAGTTCTGCCCATTGCTAAAGGATGTTTTTGATGCTAAATGCTTGTGTAAGTTGGTTTAAGTCCTACACAGCAACACAGCTGAGGTTAAATTTCAGCAGCATTTATATAGTAATTAAAATAACTTTGATAAAGAGTATTAGGAAAAAAAAAATACAGCTACATAACTGATTCAATACCATTTTCATAAGTTCTGTGTTTTCTACTTAACCTCTTCTCAGAGAGAAAAAATTAGCAGAGGTACATCTTATCGTCTAAGCAGTAACAATTAATTTTCAACCTTATTGATACGTTCCACACTTTTCACAGCTTTCATTTTTTGTGCAATGTTTTTAGCATTTCTTGGGAAAAAAAAAAAAAAACACCTTAGAAAAAAATATCATACCTCTGATCCTTCTGCATTAAAATGATCCAGAGCTTGTTTTCTCAATTCCCCTTTTATCGATCCATCAAGTCTCTAAAAAGATTGACTACTACAGTTAAAAAGTAATTCTTATAATATATTCAAAATCAGAACAACTTGAATTCTCAATTGCCAAAACTGTTATGTGAAGGAAAAAAAGTCATGCTTTCATAAGTACGTTCACTTTACATAATTTTTTAATTAATCAGTTTAATTTCAGAATACTATTTAGCATATAGAAATTGCCAGTCTTCCTAGAAAAAGAACACTTTTTCTTATATAATTTCTTAAGTAAAGTGGTAAAGACCACACAATCACAAAATAGTTGAGGTTGGAAAGGACCTCTAGAGGTCAGCTTGTCTAACTCCCCTACTCAGGAGGGGACAGCTAAAGCAGGTTACCCAAGGTCACGTTCAGGTGGCTTCTGAATGCCAGAGGATGGAGATTCCATAGCCTCTGGACAACTTGTTCCAGTGCTCTGTCACCCTCAGAATAGAGAAAAGATTTTTCTTATATTCAAGATCAAAGCTTCTTGGGTACTATCTTCAAGATTCTTACCTGAAAGGGAAACTGACGATACTTCAGATATTCTGCTAGGATGTCCAGCATCCTTACCATCTGTGAGAAAATCAGAACTCTGTTGCCACGTTCTCGCAAACGAATCAGAAGCTTGTCAAGAAGGATTAGTTTCCCACTGCTACGTATTAGATGCTACAAAAGTCAAGAAATGCATATTACAAAATAAGTTCATCTCCACACTAATACGCACTACAGTTAGGTAGATATTCATTTGAGGTTTCCTTTTGCTGTGGGAAGAAAAAAAAAAAAATTTCTGATATTCCTTAAGAATTTTATAGTTTAAAATGTGCATACAATATAAAGTCTCCTAGAACAACAACAACAACAAAACACAAACCACCAAATTCATGTGACTATAACACTGCCATATAAATTTACTAATATGCAGCATTAACTGAACACAAAAGTTCACTCTGATTTTCAACAGGATTACTAACTCACATATTTTTTAAAGGAAATGCATTTTTCAGTTCCCTGTCTTAAAGTTGTATCTTAACATCTCACCAAAACATGAAGTAAACATATGTGCTTAAAAATTCAAGCAGTTATGATGCAGACCCAAGTTCTTTTCTGACAAGTAAAAAATAAAATATGGTAACCAATAAAATATAAGATTGAGAAAAAACTCTATCTTAGTACTACTTTCTCTTCAGTTCTCATCTTTTAAAAATAAATAAGTACTGCTACTTAACCCTCTAAGTATTTTTAAACAAAGCCTATCAATCAAGTTTTTCAGGCGAGATAAAGCAAGAGGAATCTTGTTTGTGGTGCCTAACACTGTAACCCACTTAGAGCCTGTTAAGCTTTCTAAAATCCACTGGGAATAACTAGAAGTGAAAATCAAGCAAATGTGAAATTTAATATTGAAAACTTCTTTAGGCGAAGATGCTTGGGATAGAATTTTAGGGAATGCTAAATTTTGAGATAGATGCTTTTATTGTTTATGTCAAAAAGGAGGAGGATGTTTGCATAAACTAGTAGCTTTGGGAAGGTATTTAAATTATCAACATGAAAGCTTACAGAAAAAAATAATCTCTAGAAACATTTACGTTGATATAAACTGCATCAACAAGGATAGTCATTTTATCTGCTGTGCTTCTCAACAGTTTTGGTACAAATACTAGGTTAACCTTAAAAAAAAAAAAAAAAAAGAAACAGACTATCTTTGGTAGTGACCACGTCATCTGTTACAATAACAACAACAAAATCAGACGGAGCTTTGGATACTTACTTTTATTTCCTTTCACTTTGGTTGTTTGCAGGCACACAGAGAATAGTATTGCTTTATAAAAAAAGGCTTAAAAGCATTCTGCTGATCATTTTCTGCTATCGCATAGATAGCTAGTGTACCACTGCCAGTCACATGCAGTTCCACTCACTATACTTTTACCTACTTAGCTGCTTTATTTTACTTAGGTTTAAAATAGGTGTCAAGTTTTATTTTGCATTAAAATACACAGCCTGTTTCAAATTATTTCCTTTTTATTTTGATTGTAATTAAAATCAGGGATATTTAATTTAGTCAGTTATCTGTCAATTATTCAGTTCCAATTAAGAAACAAAAATCAATTCACTTACCTGTAAAGCCCAGGATGCGCATTTTCCAGACTACCTGTTTCTCCTTTATATGCTTCAATAAGAATTAACAAGCTGCCAGGACACTATCAAATTGTGTGAATATTACACATGTAATTTTTTTTTTTTTTGGTCATTAAAGAAGTGACATTACCTGTAAGGCCTCCTGTTTATTATAGAATTCATTATCATCTGGTGGTTTAATGAGGTAGCAATGGTTACAACACTTCTTGAGTTCCATCATTATGTTCAAAAAGCCTGAGGTACTGCCTTTTGAACCTTTACTGAGGGCTTTATAATTCCTGGTTAAAATCCACCTATGATATAAGATGTACAATATAAGTAATTTCTAACCATATGCAGAAGCAAGACAGTTATAAGCTCTCAAAATATAAACAAGGTAAAGAAAAAAAGCAGCTCCCAAAAGAACATACTGACATGGCAAACAAAAGAAGATACACGAATAGACATCAGACCAGTGTAATTCTTGAGCCCTTGTTTAACAGAATTTTACTGTTGTGAAAACCTAGAAGCTTCAAGTGCAACTTGCGTTATAAAAACTATTATACTTCAGTAAACTGCATATAGACATATCACTAAAACAGCACAATTTTAAAAAGTGTTACTTACTTGTAATATTGCTTCTGCAATGCACTCATTTCCATCCTCAGAATTTGCTCAACTTTAGCAGGTAAAGACTTTTCTACATCTTTCTTAACTCTTCTCAGCAGAAATGGCTCAAGTTCTTTGTGAAGACTTGCATAACCATACTCTCTCCCTTTGCCATGCTCCTCTTCAAAATCTTCCCAAGAGGAAAACCTTCAACATAATAAAAAAATGATTGCAAAATAGTGACATACTATAAATGACCTGAAGAAGCAAAATTCAAGAAGACAGATAACATCAACAAAGAACTTGTATAAATATACCACATGAGCACACACACATTTGGATTTCTTCCCCACTCCCTTCTAATTTATCCAATTTCTGAATTTTCATCTCACAAGAAATTCCAAATACTCTGCCTGTAAATAGAAGAATGGAATTTTCCAAAAACATTTACAGAATGAAAACTACTGAATTTTAATCCCCGGTGGAAACCCAACATTTTTCTTCTTCTGCAAGGATACTCACCTAGATGGCTGCAGAAATCATATTATTACACTTATCAAGAGCAGTATGAAAAACTAGCTGAGTGGCTGGAGGGCGTGCAAGAGAACAAGAGATTACTTAAGGTCCTTTTTGCAGCTTGTGTGGTCTATCTTAAGTGTCACTACCTTCTGTGCTAACAGACTAGGAGAACAGACTTTATGATCAAATGAAGAATGGGTACCAGATATAGTGGTTTTGCTTGTAAAACCCACAGCTCAAACTAAATGGAGCTATGGTGCTTGGCATTTACAAGATGTCTGATAGGTACATGTGGTCTCACACATAAGCTCTCATTTATCTTAGGTATAAACAGAGGTCAGTATAAAATAAGGTCAATACAGTAAGCTTACTGTATGCAAACCATATGGAAAAAACAGTTATCTGACTGAAATATGGGATATTGGTCATCTTGGTACAAATGTTTTCATAAGTAGTAGTAACACAGAAAAGATACCAATCTGTTTCCCCAGAGTAAATCCATATGGTTTTCCTCTTAAGATTAAACCTTTTTTTCCATGTTCTGACCCCATACATCAATCCATCATTTCTGTGGACTGCTGAAATGGAAAAAAAGTGACAACTGCTACCAGGGTTACTTATCAGGAGCAGCATGAAAAAAATATATGCATCATTTATATAGAATATCTGAATTATAGTTCAGTATGATTCTCTACCTCTATTGACTTTCAAATCACTACACTGCTTCACAATAAGAAACTTGAGCAAAAAAAAAAAAAAGTTAAAAAGAATAACGTAAAACTCTTCCTTACTTTTCTGGCATGATGAAGTGCAACAAAGACCAAAGCTCTTTGAGGGAGTTTTGTAGCGGGGTTCCAGTAATAAGAAGACGATGGTTAGACTTAAAGTCTATTAAAGTCTTGTACAGAAGAGAGTCGTCATTTTTTAAACGATGAGCTTCATCTACTCCTATGAATGCCCAATTCAGACCACCAAGGAATGACTTAAAGAAATGGCGGGGGGGAACAACAACACACATTATACAAATAAACACATTGCAGAATTTCCCACATTTTATAAACAAGCTATAAACACCATGACTTTTTGTTTTATTTTAATAAAATATGGACAGCCATACATTTTTAGTACTAATTATGGCTTTTACATTTGCCAGATCCAATGAAAGGCTGTGCAAGCATCCCAAGAAGATATAAATTAAATTTAAAAGGAAAAAAAAAAAAAAAAAGGCCAAAAGTCTGACACACATTTTTACACGACAGAAAAAAACCCCATCACTATTGACTTTTTCTTCCCAGCATGCTCAAACAAATGAAGTGAAAATGTTCTGGTTCTTGACTATCTATTTCCATATACTGTTAGAAGGATTAACAATAACTCTGTGTGCTACCACTATGGAGACAGTGTTAATACATGTACATGTGTACTGTATGCATAATAACAAAAACTACATGGGATTTCAGAGTTCTGTATCATGTTTGCGGCTAAGGGTTGGGTTCTTTTTCAGTTCCTTGATAGTGATCTGCAAAGAAGTAGAGCTCTTGAAGATGGGAGGAGATTGTTACAGTAACGAGAATTCCAAGCAAACTGGAAGAAGAGAAGCATTATCTCCTTAATGGAAGGGAAAAAAAGCTGAAAGCCTCACCACACATACAGAAAATCTAGAAGTGTTTAAAAAAAATCCACACACAAAAAATCCCCCCAAGAACCCAAGCCATGCACTGTCACACTTACAAAAGCAAAAGCTATCACACTCTCCATAAATGTAATGACCCACAACCCAACTACGTGCAAGTCTAAACAGAGTTCTGCACTAGAGAAATGGGTTTTATCTGCCTGAAGAAGTGCAATTACCTTATCCTTCAGCAAAATTTCATATGTTGTTAGAAGTATGTTAAATTTTAATCGTTTTGTCTGTGGATGCATCCATTCATGAGTTCTAATCTACAAAAACAATCAAGTGAACTGTAAGCTAGAGAAAGAAGGTTTTGTAGATTGGGATGAATTTAGGTACTGCAGCAAGGTAAATGTTTAATGACATACAATATAATATGATCACAATTTGATTACAATACAGTAATAATATGATCATAAACCAGAAGCACAACATATTAACATACACAAGACTGAACATTCAACCTAAGCACTCCAAAAATAGTTTGCTTAAACTTCTGAATAAACAGCAAATAATTTCTACAAAACATTTTTTACTTTAAGGGATAAAATTACTAACATTCAGAAAACACATCAAGAAAACAAACCAACAACCTTTCAGGAAATAAATCAAAATCATGACTGCCTTGCTTACGTATTTATTTTTACTATATTCACCTAAATAATCAAATGGCAGAAGATAATTTGTTTTCAAATGCGAGAATAAATTCTTAACGCTGTTCACTACTAAGCACGAAGGAAATCTTTCACACACATTTATGTCAGGTCAAAATCTAAGCTTTCAATTTGCATCTTGTTGTGTTTCAGTATTTGCTCAGTCCCAACCAAAATACTGGAGATCAGCAGAGGGCAGGAATATGAAATTAGTTTTGTTTATCTACAAGTCTTTCCAATGATAAAGAGAAATACTTACCATGTTTCTGCTAGTTATATCTCCTAAGTAAACTACAGCATTCATCTGAGGAGCCCAAGTTTGAATCTCTCTTTGCCAAGATGTCAAGGTAGAAAGTGGCACAACTAGCAAGAAAGGCCCATACAATTGATGTTCATGAAACAGGTAGTTCAGAAAAGAAATTGTTTGTATTGTTTTACCTAGACCCATTTCATCTGCAAGAATACAGCTATTCCCTCTAAAAAAAAAAAATAAAAAAAAAATTAGGGGGTTGTAGAGAAGGGGAGGGATTGGAAGAGAATAAATTATCTTTTGAGTATTAAAACCACTCAAACAAGTTTTCAAGATTTTGCAACTACACTCTTGAAGTTTACTTCCACTGTTTTTCCACAAAAGCAATTTCTACCCCCACCCTTGAGTTAAATTAACAAAATTAACAAAAGCCTTGCAAGTATTCCTCATGAGTCTAGCTTTAAAAGTATAACATTAATGTTGATATTTCAGAAGAGTTTGATTTGGGTTTTCTGGTTTTACTGGTTTCAGTTTGTTTGTTTTTTAAAAATATGACTCACTCCCATACAAAATTAAAAGCAAAGCAACAACAGAGTTTAGCTGTTTTTTTGAGAACAGCCATGGAATTAAAAGTTTGGGTACTACTTAAAGCAAAACCACTCCCCTCAGATCTCTACTTTGAGCTTACTGTATGAAACCCTTCACCTTCATAAAAAGAAAAAAAGACTAACAGGAAAATAAAAGTTTTTCAGATGCTTACAATCTACAAACAGAAAAACTCATTTCAGACTATACTTACTTGCACCATGAATGAGCAAGCCAGTTCAATCCATTTAACTGATAATCCCTTAACTCTAAACTTTCATGTCCTCCAATGTAAGATGGTTGCTTCTTTAGGGCAACAAACCTTGGCCTCTGTTTTAGAACCTGTCAAAAGTAAATTGATGATCAGTCCTACTACTGACTGAAGTTACCAAAACGTTTTCCTATAGAAAAAGTAGCAGCAGGGATCTACTGGGTCACCAAGTCTAGTCTTTAACCGTCAACAAAAACTAGGTCATATAAAAACACCAAGCAATTTGCCAGTTGAAATCAGTTTGATTGCTAATCTAGATTTCACAATCAGTATGACATTAACTCACTGTAAGTTTACTTTTAAAATAAACTGCAATACTAAACAAGTCCATCTTTGAATGCCAGTAAAAATGCATGGGATTGGTATCTACAAAAAGCTACTCTTAGTAGTGACATTTTCCATATATATCATTATTACTATTCTGAACAACCTTCAATAATATTTCGTAATAGGTATATTATCTCTGGATTCATAGAAGATTTTCACATTTTTACTATCACAATTGACATGGTGGCTTGAACCTGCCACCACTGCCCGCCCCAACAGAACAGGGGAGAGAATTGAAAGGGCAAAAGTGAGAAAAACTTGTGCACCAAAATAAAGAGTTTACTGGGTGAAGGAAAAAAACCCAACCAATCAAAACAAAAACCCATGACCCAAAAAAAAACCCCACCCCACAAGTGACGGAAAGGGAGTCATGCATCAACTCACTAGCAGACTCATCACCAGTAAGCCTCCAAGCAACAGTCACCTTTGAACCCCCGATCAGCTCATCGAGTTTTATTGCTGAGTATGACATTAAATGGCATGAAATATCTCTTTGGTCCGTTAAAGTCAGCAGCGCTGGCCGTGTTTCCTCCCAGTCCTTCACCCACCCTCAGCCTACTCATGGCATGGTGGGCACATCAAGAAACAGGGAAGGCCTTGACACTGTGCAAGCACTGTTCATCAGCAGACAGAACACTAGTGTGTTACCAACATGGTTTATAAAACACAGGCCATACAGGCTGCTATGAAGAAAATTAACTCCATCCTGGACAGACCTAGTACAACTGATTATAAATCCATTGCAAATAACGTACCTTGCAATCCTTAAAGGGAGTGGTCTTGGATTGATTTCTGCTAAAGTACTCATCAATGCGTGCCTGAAACTTTTTGGCAATGAGAGCACCATCTTCCCAGCTACATTCCGAATACGGCAGACCCTGCCATTTGCAATAGTAGTCTGGATAACCAGCTGCCGATTTCTGATTTGAATGCGCTGCAGAAATACACCAGAGACATCTGATCAGCATTTTACTTCTGTATCTTATGAAAACATTCACTTCAAGTAATAAGACAACATAAGCAAGCTTCATAACACAGACAGTATGACAACCTTTCTCTTTTATTCAAAGTTTTCACAGAAGCACAGAATGTCAGGGATTGGAAAGGACCTTAAAAGATCATCTAGTCCAATCCCCCTGCCGGAGCAGGAACCTAAATGAGATCACACAGGAAGGTGTCCAGGTGGGTCTTCAATGTCTCCAAAGAAGGAGACTCCACAACCTCCCTGGGCAGCCTGTTCCAGTGCTCTGTCACCCTCACCATAAAGAAGTTTCTTCTCAAGTTTAAGTGGAACCTCCTGTGTTCCAGCTTACACCCACTGCCCCTTGTCCTACCATTGGACATCACTGAGAAGAGCCTGGCTCCATCCTCCTGACATTTGCCCTTAACATATTTATAAACATTAATGAGGTCTCCCCTCAGTCTCCTCTTCTCCAAGCTAAAGAGACCCAGCTCCCTCAGCCTTTCCTCATAAGGGAGATGCTCCACTCCCTTAATCACCTTGGTGGCCCTGTTTTGTTTTGCATTAATTCAACATATAAGCAGTGAACATACAGAATTCTCAACCCTGTTTTCTGTCCACAAGTTTGTAACATACCAATTATTCTTTCCACTATCTGATATTGTTTATGTAGATCATCTGTAAGCTCCTGCTGGCAGTTGTAATATTCCACATCTTCTGGAGAAGCATTTTTCAGCCTGTAATGGTAATTAATTTACAACACTTATTACACTGTATAGTTCTAAAGCTAAGAAAAATTGTCAACCCTAAAGCTTTGAATGCAAGTATCACAGGAATGTTGCTTAGAAAGCTTCTTTGAAGGGACAACTTGGAAATTCCTACTACAAAAATTGTTGCATCTAGCCTAGGTGCCTCATCATTAATCACTGAGAATGTTTACCAAAAGACACAACTGCAACAGCTGGTACTAGTCATGCAGCTAATTCAGAATACCTATTCTCAACAATAAGTAGTGTACTTCATAGGGTATTTTCACGGAACAGTATTCAGGGTGCCTAACTCTGTAAGAATCCATCTTATGAGTAAGTTGCTAAAAATCCTACCAGTATTCACTGATTATATTAAACATACTAACAAAAATGAACACCAAAAAGGTGATTTTAAAACGCATGGACTTCTTCAGGTTTTTCTTCTCAGGCTTAAGCCAAGAAAACTGAATTCTTCAAAGTATTCTGAAATGGCTAATGCACCAATAAAACATTAATCTCTGCAGCAACTCCTGAAGAAACTCTGATCAAAGTAAAACTACAAAATCAGTAAAAGGTACAATTTATTATTTATTTTAAACACTACCCATCTTGTTAAAACTCCATTTATAACGCACACTAAAATCAGGCTCAGAAGATTATCTTACAGGAACATGTTAAGGATGCTTCAGCTACTAAAGTTTCAGTTTTCCTCTTTCATAGACACTTGAACTTATGCTCTCAAAAAGAGGTAACAGGTCTCAGAAACACAAAAGAACATCTGCATCATTACAAAACAAGTATCATGGAAGTCCGTATAAAAATATTCACCATCGTTTTGTTTCCTGATCCTTTTTCTTATAGTTGTCCAGTTTCTTCATTCCTTTAACATTTTGTTGCTTCAGTGTTTCCTCAGTTTCCCAAGTGTTATGGATGTGTGACCAACCTTTCCACTTAATAAGATACTGTATTTCTCCTGGCTCTTTTGACTTTTCAAACCCAGCATTTGGGTCACCATCTGCCTCAACTGCATAGATGGTGGTTGAAGCACCCGTGGCTGAGAAAGAAACCACATCACAAGCCTTAATTAAGAGTATATTGTCATAAACTAACCAGTAAGAAATACAGTGTAGAAAGCAAACAGAAATACTTAGATGAGCACAAAATTGACTAGTATTTACAGCTCTCATGTCATTAGTCTTATTTGAACAATTACGACATAGATATGTTAACATATGCACAAGCAGTCAGAAGCAAAAAAGCAACTAAAAGTTCTACACCCAACCTACAATATCTCATCATTTCTCAAAAGAATTTTCTTTGCATTCCTAGTTTTGAAAGTGACCACCAGGGAATGCTCCACTAATGCTGCTTGCTGTTTTCTCTGTGAAATTACTGTTATCTCTGAGTGTAGAAAAGACATCTGACCTTACGTTTGACCAGCCTTGAGACCTCAACAACCTACTATTAGGGGTACTATAAATATATTTCTTCCTAACACGTTTTGCTACTTTTTCTGCCTTTGTTATCTTACCTGCCAAAATATTTAACTAAGTACAGACTGTATCACAACTGAAGCATGCTAGTAGCAGGAAACAAGCTCATTTCTGTGAGGACAGCCAGGTAAGGAAGTAAGCCCAGCAAGCTGCAGGGGCCAGATAAAGCAACAGAGAGTGGCAACAGCAAAAGACGGCACAAACAGCAACATCATCTGGGCAGGAAGAATATAAGCAGCTTAACTCCAAAGGCTTTGACCACAGCAGTAACACTACGCATTGGAGCAGCATATGCTAGAATTTGGGACAGTATAGGAGAAGAAAGTTGAGAGGAAGAAGAGTGCAAATTCTGAAATGGGTTAGAAACTTAGAGACTGAGTATAACTAATGGAGAAAGGTAGCTCTGAAGTGCAAGGGGATCAGGTGTGGGGGCTTTTTTTTGTGTTTGTTTTTATAAATATAATCCTAATTTGCAGGCGCAAAACACAAGCAGGACTGCTAGATAATGCATCCCATTATTGCTGGAAATATGACATGCCTATTTACAAAATACTTCTAAGAGTTCAAATGTAAGTGCACCACTGAAATTTTAGATGCATTTTATAGTCATTTCAAATACTGCATTGTGTTGAGACAATTTGCATGGCAGTAACTGAAATCATAGTCTCAGTGGTTCAGTCTTGACAACACCATCTTCAGGGATCATGTTACTAGTCAGCTCTCCTATCTAGTCCACTTTCTCCACTCCACTGCATATAAACTGTACTGATCAAGTATCACTAAACTGTACAAACAGTGGTGTAACAATATGGTATATATTTATGCAGTATGCAGCTGTATTCAACCTCATTTTTATTTTCTACTTATGTATGAAATATTTCTACATTTTAAATTGCAACACTTAGAAGGGACTTTAAAAGGAACATCTTTGTGGATATGAAAGACAAAACAAGATGTCTTTAACTTTAAAAATAACTGTTTATAAACCTCACAGATGACCTACAGCTGAGAACATTTGCTGAAGTTGCACCAAAATGCTCTTCAGAATCTTAAGAACGTTGACAAGAAAAAAATACCTCCTTTTCGGCCAACCCGACTATCCATGAACTTCTCTATAGTTTCAAATTCATCTTCTTCAGTTAGTGGGACATCTTCTCCACAAACTTCCAGCAAATCATCAGAATCTGTCTTGGTTTCTTCAGCTTCTTTGTAACTAACATTGACTGTTGCCTGGCGACGAGATCCTCTCTTATCATAATCATCATCCTCCTCCTCCTCTTCTTCCTCCTCATCTTCTGATGAATCAATTTGCCTCTTTTTCGGTCCTGCATTCTTTTTCCCACTTTTTGGCTTAATTCTTGAAGACATAAGATATGACCCAACAAAGATGTTTCAACCGGGACAACTATAAATCTTCCCTATTGCTTTCAGAATACATGTATTTCAGGAATGCTCACTTACTCCACTTTCATTTACAGTAGTCAGGAAAAGGCATTTACTAGAAAGCATTAGTATATGTAGCTTTTTAAAACTTTTTAAAAAATAAGCATTAATGTTTTTATTCACACATACAGTAGCAGTAAATTCTCAATTGCTTATTAGAAATAGTACCACAGTATGAAAATGCATGACTTCTTACCTGCTTGGAGGTTTCCGGCTTTTGACCTTGCTTTTTGGCTCATAGTCAGATTCACTCTCTTCACAACTGCTTTTCTCCCTATCTTCCTCTGATTCAGAATCAGAACCAGTTCCTGATACTGACCCTGATCCTGACATTTGCCAGTCTTCACTGTACATATTGAAAGACAAGAGAGTAAACTAACATTGTTTTTTTTAAATCAGGTATTCATTCACAGTGCATCCTTCATAGAAACAAAAATATTGTAAGTTATTTCAGCTGATGAGACAGAAAATTGTCGTCAATGAATAATAAATAAGTAAAAATGGTCAATGCCTTCAAAATTAAGAGGTACATTTAAAATCCAATATAAAATAAAAATTTTAGCATGAAAAAATGAGTTAACATGACATTAAGAAACCAAAGCACTTAACAAGTCTAACTGGAAAGATACATATTTATCAGAACTTAAACATGTTCAAATCATAAAGTCCTGTCATGTCCTATTCTGTAGAGTCTCCTATTGTCTAATGCCTATGGTCCCTGTGGCCATGTGAAGAATCACTAACTGTGGCACAGCAGATAGAAGCAGATTCAAGAAGTGCCCAGAAAAACTTGAATTGTGGCAACCTGGGGGTGGCACTGGCTCCCAAAAGTTCCTGTTGAGCTTCCAGATGACTGTTTCACAACCAGGCAAGATATTAAGTGTGTTATTAAGGTAGCACACTTATGACTGAGCAGAAGGATCAACTTGTTCCTGCTTAACTGACATCATCTACTTTGCAACAGAGAAGATGTACCCACTGATGAACAGTGTCTTGCTTCAAATTCTGACTTTATATAGACAAATATAATCTTAATAGCTTCATGAAAAAAAAGGGGAAAAAAAAGCCTAGTACACATTATTGAAACATTACTAAATCTTTATACTACAGGTTTAGGTTTACTTTAAGCAAGGTGCTAGAGCATTAGTAATGTTCATCAAAGTTGGAATGTTGCCAAGAAATCTCCTCCTCAAATTTCCAATCAGGAAGCCTAGGAATCAGTGTTTTGATCCCCCTCTTCTCTCTTTCCTGTCTTGCAGGACATTGGGTCCTGGAGGAAATTAAGATTCCTATTGTTCCAGTCATCCAAGACAAATATATATATTTATGTGTGTCTACTGTACAGACAGCACAAGGACAATAGTACAGAATGCCTTATTAAAATACTTTTTCTGCAAACAGTAAATTAAAAAACTAATAACAAATCCATGACCTGTATTTATCTGGAAACACAAAAACCAGATATAAAGCACCATCCTCTAAGGCTTGATCATGTATCGAGTTATATATTGAGAAATCTCTGAGTTGTATGTCACATAACAACTGCAGACATACTTGTTCAGAAGAGCCATAGGACAAAAATTCAAACACTGGATATATGAAGTGATTTGGTTACGGGTTGCTACACTTAAGTATCTTTCCTGTAACAGAGTATGCTATTAGATACAATCAAATTCTTAACTAACAAAAGACTGTGAATAACAGCTTATTGCTAGGAAAGGACTATTTTGCACAGTTAGCACTTTTTTGCAACTTTTTTTTTTTACCATTCCTTTAAGATGCACTGACAACCCTGCACACTGAAATGATTCACGAATTGAGAAAAGAGGAATATTTTAATAGTTAAATTTTCACACACAGTCAGAACCAAAATAACTTTTAAACATGTCACAGCAGGGGAAAAAAAAACATAAAAAATAATTTGGCATTAACTAAGAGATTCTAAATAAAATTAATTGTGAGACAATCTACTTAAGTAGTTTCCTATTTCTACAAGAATTTTTATGGAGGGTCTTCATCTCAAAAATAAACTGCAAAGTACCTTAAAAATAAAAGCAATGAACGTTTTTGAACAATACTGCAGACTCTTTTGTTCAGAAATTAATTACAGATGTTCCTTTGAGAGTTTGTTTTAAATATTCCAAAACATTTATCAAAATTGTAAATGCAAGATCATAATGAATTAAAAAGGGAACTTAAGCATTTCAAGTGTGGAAAAATGAAGCACAAATTACGAGCATATGTCCCTATGACAAAAAACCAATGCAATATTACTTAAGACCTTACTCTTTATGTTTTTTTGTCTTAGTTTCACTGGATGAGTCATCTGCAGAATCTTCACTACTTGATGAGTCCTGCAGGTAAGGAAAAAACCAAAACAATTTATTATCATAAAAAGAATAGAGTACTTCTGACATCAGAAAGATAGATCAGCTCCCACTTTCAAATCAGAGGCACATTATTAATGTTTTACCCTCTTCATCCCCCACACTGTAGCTGTTAATGCAGAATGAGATAAGGACTGCTATTGGTTTTGTATTTATCCATCTACGAATACATTGTGCCAGCACAGCTCTAGAGAACATAACAAGAAAAACCTGTCTTAAAAAAATACCCATTGTGCCTACATAAAAACAAGTCATGGTTTAGGCTACCTCAAGTTAATCAAGATGATTGTTCTATCAAAATCCTAATAAAATATCCTACCCTCAGGAGATTTCTCATCTTCCATATTCTTTCACATATAAACACCAGTTTAAGAAAATTTGAGAATCGCATGTTTCTTCTTTCTCTATGCTCAAAGAAAAAACAAGAACCCTCTTAAAATTAGAGCTTCCTAAAACCAATCTCATCGAGATTAAGTTTAGATTTAGATTAAGCTTTATCCTGAAAAACATCTTCCAGAAAGATATTACCTTAAGAGCTGTAAATTAATCTTTTAACAATAGGTGATTAAGTTCTGTGTTTAGGTTTTAATGATGAGCTGCTAAACCATACAAAACCAGAAATCTAACCAAATGAGTGTGACTACATTGTATAGTTTTTGTAATGAAGGAGAGACTGCTTTATAAATAAATTCCACTTCATAGTCAGTAGTATCCTTAAAAGACGCTCATACTGCACAATGTCAACATTTCTTTAGCCTATTATTTAGGTTTTAAAATACCTAGAATACAGGTGTTGCTCTTTAAATAGAAGAATTCTTTTGTACTAACTGTTACAAAAATTAGCAAAAAACCTAGTTTTCTGCTTCATACAGGATTTTTAAAAACCACAGCAGCTACCTTCATATGGAGGTATGATATGCTTCCAACAAGCTTGAAAAGTATTTTAGCATTTTTAACTGTCTTTACAAAGCTCAAAGATATAATGCACGTCAGTACTGTGTGGCTTGAAACTTTCATCTGTACATCACGGAATATCTATCTAAAAATATCCCATAATTGAGGCTACTATAATTCCAGCACAACTCACTTGAAAACAAGTAACTAGAGATATTTTTACTTTTTCTTTATAAAAGTGTCAGTTAGTTTAATGTTACTTTTATAGTCTAAAGCTAGACTTTTATGCACACTTAAGAGAATATATCTTGGCCCTATGTAATTTTATTCTAATATGAGACAATGAGATGGGCATGTTTACATTTTAAAAATCTAAATTAAGTCATTCACCTCTTCTGAAGCACTGTCTGACGAGGCTGCTTTTTGTTGTTGCTGTTGCTTCTTGAGCACTGCTGATCTTTGCACAGCAAGTATACTTGGACTAGACTTCCAGAACTGAACAGGAATGGATATAAAAGAGTCAGTTAAACGTACTGAAAGTCTCCAGTTTACCACATATTTATTCTCCTGAATAGCATCACTATTAAGACTGATCTTAAATTTTATCAATTTAAAAAAAAAAATCACTACAAGATACTGCAGGCACTACTAACATCAGATAGCTTTTTAAAACAGTAAGATTTCTGCAGAACAGAATGTTATATAATAATTGACAGGAAAATTTCTACAGCATGTTTAACAATAGTTGTGTAGGTATTGTTACAGTAAAAAATTTATAACATACATTTTTTAACTGCCCCAGATAAATCCTTTCAGACCACTTAGCTGATAGGTTTCTGTTTCATACAGTCATACTGAAGTACATGAACAAAAATATAACAGAGAATCCTTAACAGTAAGCATTTAACTCAAAATAGTTACAAATGTAAGAATTTTCAGTGTCATTTCAAGTACTTATCCATGAGAATTTTAGGCCAATGTTTAAGACAGCAAAGCACATGCATTCAATAACCCAATCAAGTTAAAATCTCCTTAAAAACACTTCATTGCCTCTTGAAAACTGCTCTTGAAACTAACTGCACAGAATTATTTTTAAAATATTTTTTCCCCACAAAGGGTTCATTTATATGTTTTGTTTACCTCAGATCCGTCAACTTTTGCCAGTTTAGCTTGAATTTGTTTCTTCTCTCTAGATGTGTCAGACTCTGATTCAGACTGAGTGACTGACTCTGAACCCGAGTCAGAGTCACTGCTACCTGACTGGCTACTGCTTCCGTCACTACTACTTCCAGAGCTTGAATCAGATCCAGAACCTGATGCTGACCCGGAATCGTCATCTGATGGGCTGCAATAAGAAGTTTGTAGGATATTACACAATTGCCATGGTTACAGGATTAAAAGCAATAAAGTCGCCTTAGCTTCACCTATGAATCAGTTGCTAAGTTAGACCAGACAAACAAGTAGCACACAAATGGATGTAGTTGATTAAATATGTTGCAATAAATAAAGTCAAAAACAAACAAGAAATGAGAATTCAGAGTGGAATCAGATACATTTCATGAAGCCTAATAAAAGGTACGATAAAGCAATAACATTCAAATTATTATGGAGGAGTCAAGGGAAATAAAAGTGGTAGAAATATTTCTTACCCACACAAACTGTTCAGCCCCACCCCCTTCAAAATCCTCGTTTTAGCTCTGTCAAACCCCATATATACATACACACCTCTTAACAGTTAAGTCTACTTCACAAAGACCTGTCCAACTAAAATACAAAAGATTGCAAAAAACCCTTATAGATCAGCAGTACTCCTTAAAAAAAATATAATTAGAAGTATCTCTCTCTTCTGTTAAAATAACAGTAGTAAAATTCTCTATGCAGACAACTCTGAATTTGTTACTGATGGTATGACTTGTGTCAAGGCACTTTCCTTGGCATATACTTGAGCTGCCAGATTATTCCACCTGTATATTCATTTTACACCAGATTTAACATACTTAGAAAGCACAACATTTAAATATAAGTATTTATTTTAGAACCATTCGAAAGCTTAAAAGCATTTTGTTTTCTACAATAACTTCACAAGTAGTTTAGTTACAATTTTAGTAAGATTCCTCATTAGGTTAATAAGTCTTTATTTCAAAGATATAATGAGAAAAAACATTGCAATCCAGAGCAAAATAATTTCAAATCATGTATACACTGACTGGAAACCAGAAACTTAAAAACCAGAGTAAACATGAAGCCATGACTTGAAAATTTTAAAACCAAAAGCTGGTATCAAAACCTAGCCAATCTCTGACAGCACAAATCATCTGGTTGACAGTCAGTTGGAGGTGTGATGTGGGGTGGGAAGAGGGCAAATTGCTAATCCTCTGCCCTAGAACATACTTAACTGACATTTTAAAACCATGAAACAAAGCAAAATAGCTCCTATTTCTGGTTTTGCTAACACCAATAAAACTGTACTAGTAAAGAAGAAATGAAGCTATTCATAAACGGAGTCCTGAAGACTGCACCTCAGCCAGCCAAATGCATGTCAACTTTGATAGAAAAAGAAACAGACCATGATGAAGCTTCCTGGTTCTGAAGAGGGAGATGTGGACAAACATACTGGGTCTTCTCGCACACATGGAGAGAAAGACTGGAAAGCAACAAGTCTGCTCCCAAACTTCCTATTTCTGTCAAAGCCTCACCTCAGGGATGGTACTATAACACTAACCTCACCTGCCAAATAAAGCAGAGCACCTGCTACTGAGTATGAGCAGAGTTTAAACTGTTTACCAGAAGTTAACGGCACTTCATGATGATCTTCCAAAGAGATCTTAATTGTTAATAGTGTTCTTGTACACAAACGTTACCTTACCTTTAATGCTTGGTAAATCAGACCATTATAAGACAGCAGCATTTCTCTGCATGCAAAGTATCAGAAGTAAATGTTAGGGGGATTGTGGAAGTCAGCACTAACTATAAATGAAGAGCAATTGAAGAAAACTCAGCATGGACAAACCCTGAGACACAAGGACACAAGTAAATACCAGCCAGACAAGTCCCAGTGACAAAAAGACACCAAAAAAATCTAAATTCTACATAACCTTGGAGGAGGTGAAGGGAATAAAATACTTCCATGCAGGACAAGGTTTGCTCAAAGATGGCAATAATAAAATGGATTACTAAATCTAAAGAAGATGCAAAACACTAAGCCACAAGGATGGTAATTAAGTTAGCTTCTATACAGCTGTAAAAATATTTCATACACACTGATATAGTGCTAACCATAGGTTCAGTCGCACATAGTGCCAGAGGCAACCAAAACAAAGTACCTCTTTTCTAGGGTAGCATAGGGAAACTGACACAGGAATAAGCCACTTTGGTCAAACAACTTGCCAAGGTAATGAGGAACATGTAAATCAGCCACAGGAGAGAATGGTAGATAGACCAAAGGGGGAAAAAAAAAAATCCAGTTTACTTAGATAAGTAAGCAAAAATCACGTCAGTCATGATGGGAAATTTTAAGTGGTTTGATATTATTCAACACAGGAACTGAGTTCAAAAACAAAGGCACTTAGATAGGAAAAAACCCCCAGTCCAGTAGATAATGCTAGTTGCTCTGGGGTTGGATGCAAAAAACCCAACTAATTCAAAATCTTTTTCTTTATGAAGAGATCAGCTAGCTATCATCTAGAGTTTCCATTAAGTAATACCAACCTGTCAACAGATGTGGATCATAAAATATTCAATATGCAGACAAAAACCACATGGATTCCTTATCTTGCCAACTAGCTCTCCACAAAGCTGGGAGTCTGGGAATTAATTCTCATCGGACTTATGAGTAGGACCACCAAAGTAAGACCTATTTCATAAACCCTGCTTCTCACAATACATTGGCCTGATTTGGACAAGAGCAAACTAATATAACCCAACTTTATACCAACTAACAGTAACATCTGACCAAAGATCGTAAAGTCAATATTCAACCACATTACTAATAAATGCAAGACTACAAAAGAAACCTGCAGGTAGAAGTAAAAGAGATGGAGAGAGAAAGAATGGGAATTACAAGAAACAAGAAGAAAGAACAAATAATAACATTTGCTGCGATTTAGGGCTGTCCTAACACCATGTATGAAGGACAATGCAGGACCACAGCTAATTGGTACACAGAACAGAAAACTGGAAAAAATAAAATTTAAAAGCTGTAGCATCAATTATGTCTTACTAAGCTTTCTTATTCCACAGTGTTAAATCAGCACAAGGAAATGGGAAGAGTAACTTGAGTAGCAGCAAGCAAATTTAAAACTAGGGAAACAGCAAGGACTTGCTAAAACTTTTATCAAATCTTAAGATGCTATGGCAGTATTCATACATGCTTAATAAGAGTTTGAAATTAACTAGTAAAAAGCAGTATAGGAGTTCAAACACACAAGACTAGTCTATGTTGGGCGAAGCTTACTTCAATTGTAATCATCCCAATTAATACAGATGCGTGAAACTACACTAGAATTTTTGCCTGTATACCTCCTCATGTGCACCACATTCTCAGAGGTCCTGATGCAACTACAGCACACACAAAAACATAGATTATATTAACAGATGTGACAATTTCTACTGAATTGTGAGGAACTTTCCTGTTCACTGGCCACAGGACAAGAAACTGATAGGCTCTGAGGACTACCAATATAGTATGTTTACTTCATTTACTTCATTTCACCCAGGACACTGAGAAGGATGAGGTGCTCAATGACTTTTTTGCCTCAGTCTTCACCAGCAAGGGCTCATGCCACACTGCCCAAGTCCTAGAAAGCAGAGGAAGAGTCCAGAAGAACGAAAAGCTGCCCAGTGTAGGAGAAGATCAGG
>NW_010316391.1:0-4259 GCF_000700745.2 Antrostomus carolinensis
CCTAACCATTCTATGATTCTATGATTTGTGGCAAGAGTGTTATTTTAAATAAGCACCATCCACATGTCTAATATCAAATCAGTATGTAGGACCCAAATGAAAATTTATTATTCTTGTCCTTATTATTAGGATTTTTAGTGGAGATACAGGTGGAATGTAAATAACTAGCATTCTGTATTTTTGTTATCAACTACTTTATCACTTTAATCTGATCTTACCATATGAGTATAAGGCTGAAAAATCACTTCTTAAAAGCCTACGAAAGAAGCAAAAGAGGTGGGCAGCAGCTTTGCCTCTTGCAACAACAGTGCTGGTGGATGTACTGCTCCTGGTGGTGACCTTCTGCTTAATTTAGTCCATCATGTAAATCTCTACTGTATGAGAGTATTCAATGTGATATCAGGAAAATCACTGGACTGTAAAAGAATTATTAAAACACAGAGGGTGGGACTACTATGATGATACATACAGCTTTCAAATATCAGCAAGATTTGGAGGTTAAATTAGTATTTATTTGCAAAAAGATTGTGCAAGTGCATTTACCCCTTAAAAACTCACTGGACATTAACACAGTACATGCCTCTCACTCATAGAATCATTTGGGTTGGACAGGACCTTTAAGAACATCGAGTCCAATTGTTAACCTAACACTGACTCCACCACTTCCCTGTGCAGCCTGTTCCAATGCTAACACATCTGTACAATGGTGTAAATTTACATCCAAAAGCTCCCCTATATTTTTATGCTGTAATATTTCACTTATTTGTTACCAGTAAGAGCTTGGATGAAGCACAACACCCCTTAGCACCTTACAGTCTTCAAAGATGCCAGCTTGCCTTTTGCATGCATAGAGGTAAATTACCAAATTCCAACTCAGAGAATTCAGTTCTCCCTAATCCAGTTCCCGAAGCAGCAGCACTTACCTATAGTAGTAGTCTTTATCTCCTGACCTCAGCTATTGGCTACATTTGCTACTAAACATTTGGCATTTTCAGTGCCAATGTTAGAGGTTTCTTACCGTATTTTTTTCTTTTATTTTTCATGCACAGAAAAGTATTAGATATAAGCAACATGCTATGAATTATTCAGTTAGCAAAGTCCTTCAGGATTCATCAAATGAAATCAATCACTTTTTTCATTAAAAATAAAGTGAAATAATGGATAATTACAGAAATCACAGAGGAAAGATGTAAATAATGGCAACAGGTCAATGCCACTGTGTATTCACAATCTCAGGTCTGCCTGCAAAATTAATGCAAATATCCTCACATTTGACTCATATTTTCCATTGCTTTTCAACTTTCAGGGCACTCAGCCTACCTTGAATACATCCAGTATGATCAGACATTATGGATATGTAATTTCAGTTATAACAGTTAGACAATAAACTAGATACTAACCCTAAATGGCTTAGATTTCTAGCAACAGGGAAGGATGTACTTGATATTTTTTGAAAGACACCTTTAAAGCCATGTAATATATAGAAACCAAGGGAGAATATGGAAAACCTGCGAGGATTAAATGCAAAAATAGCATTCCTTCTCCTTTTGGTACAGTTTTATTAATAAGGTCTCAAGAACTGCAAAATGAAATACAACCTAGTAAGAGAGATTCAGTTTCCTCACATATACTCTGCAGAAAGTGCAAACTGGAATTTCCAGCTTTTATTTATTTTTATATGTATAGATATATTTAAATACAGTCAGCTCACAGTTGTTTAAATAGCATCCTTGCCAAACAGAACTTAGAGCCTTCCTGCACAGGTTTTTACTTCCGTTATATTGAACAACAAACTCACAGACATAAATCACAATATTTTGATAAGCTCCCTTTCAGGCTCGCATAGTCATAAGACTGGCTGGGAGGATAGGATTCAATTGCATGAGTATGGGCTGTCACAGCTTGGACATGCGGAAGCCAGATATCAATGCACACAAAAGAGGAAGGTCTGGAACAGGTGGATAGACCCAAGTTTATCCTGGGTGACTTCAGGCATTCAATCCAGATCCCTCAGGAAAATCAGTAACAGCCCACAGGCAGGGAGAGAGGTTGGCTGAACTGCTCTATGGTGTCCAAGTCAGCCTCTGGAGATGTCACTCTCTTTCCATAGGTTACTGAGGGACATGAGGGTCTTAATTCAGGTGCCATGAATATGATCCTAGTGAAAGCTTGAAAGCTAGGTTAACCTCCTCAAAGATGTTCAAAACAGTCCATTTCCTCATTTTTTGTGTGAGATGGACATCTGACCTGATAAAGTACCCAGCTTTCTCCATTTATGTTTTACTGGCATCAGAACATTAGCACATAACAAGTGCTGATAAAGATTTACAGATTTCATTTAACAGACACTTTTAACTGTTAGATGACTAATGAATTAATTCCCTCTTTGGCACAAAGACTTTACTCAAGAGAGTATGTGAGACTTTGCAAGCTGTTTTCAACAAAAACATATGGGAAATACTAAACTTGTCCAGGTTATGTTTAAAATAGGATATTGTTGGGGTAATAGTTTAGATAATCCCCTTAGAAAACAAAAATCAATCATGACAGGTTTTAATGTTCCATTTTGGACAGCAGCTGAATAAATAATTTTTCTCTTTCCTTCCCACTTAATCCTGCTGCCTTCCCAACCGCTGAATCATTGTTCTCCTTCATTACTAAAAGGCACAACTGAGATGCTGATTACTGTCCCAGACGCTTGATAACAGGGACAGTAACCGATACCTCTCCTTTAATTTGTCTGTGGAGAACTTTTCGTCCCTTTGCTTTTGGATACAGGCTCTGCTACTGTGATCCATGGCTTTAATACCCCTCTAGATTGGATTAGTGCAGAGCACTCTTCTCTAGTTATTCCTTATCTTCTCTCAATACATAGCATCACTGTGCCACAGCTGTTCCCTATGTGCTGAGTTTGAAAGCACTGCTTTAAAAAAAATAAATCTCTAAATAGTTTTGGATCATGCTGCCCGAGAGAGACTTCTGCAGCCATTCCACAGCACTGCAGGCAGCATCCAGAGCTGCAGCCCTCATCCATGGAGCTCATGTACGTGAATTGCTGCTATTTGACTTGCCTAATTGCTCTGGTGTTTTAGTGGGGTTTTATTTTATTTATTTGTTTATTTATTTTAAGAGCCATAGAGGGAAAATACTTTATTTCAGCAGGTTAAGAGCTGTGCATGGACTTTCCTTTGGACAACTGCAATACAAAAGATTTAGATTTTGGTCCAAGTTTTGGAAGTAACACCGTGCACATGCTTAGCTTTAAAGATGGGAACCATATTCCTGAAGCTTAACAACAGACAGGTGTAGACTCACTTCAGCCAAGTCCTACTATTTACTTCATGAATGTTTAATTTATAAACATAATTTTTTTTTGTATTTTCACTCTGTAAAACAAAATAAGTCTCTCTAAAAGTTTGGTTTGTGTACCTTTTTAAAAAAATACTGCACAGTAATATCACAACGCAACTGCATCTAAACCCGTCTTCTATATTGCAGCTTTTACTGCATTATAAGGCAGCCAATTTTAAGACAACATCAATAATTTAAAAACTCGGCTATGTGCAGCAGCAACCTAATTGGATTATCTTTACTTGGCAATTTTTTCAGTAAGATATTAGCTGCTTTACTTTTATAGGAATGCATTGATGGAGATCTTTCAGTAAACCCATGTAACACACAATCAATAGACATAAACCCATGTGCAATTATAAAGCATTTTCTCTTCTCACAGCTTTTGGTAAAAGGAGTATGCTCTTCAAAATTAAGCTAACATAGTAACTCAGATTTTGACACAAAATATCTCTGGAGATTTAGAGAGCATTCTCTACAGAACAGCACAGCAGCTGCCAGAGCTACCACTTAGAGACACCAGAGAGCTGCTGGGATGCAGTCCGCTGTTTCTGTGATGGAACCTCCTCATGATGCTTGCTTCCGGGAAAGGGCACTTTTCGTTCCAACTGGCTGAAGACATCCCTTTTCACCAGTGAGCAACTGAGCAAGAGCAGAGGAAATACCCATTTTTCCTATGCTACATTTTGTAGGGTATAAGGAACAAAAGCAACATGACTTTGGACTGAGGAAATCACCCTTTGGTGGCTACAGAAAGGCAGAAGAGGCAGTAAGTCCCTAGTAGGCCTGATGTATCAGCCTGCAGCTAGCCATAGTGAAGGCTGACAACCAGCAGCAGACACTAGGATAAGAGACCTAGGCGGGATACAGCCTGCCCAAATAGAGCACAGAGCAGCCAAGAGAATCTT
>NW_010316391.1:4290-5306 GCF_000700745.2 Antrostomus carolinensis
TTTATTTATTTATTTAAAGCTATGACCGTAAATCTGAAAATCCTGGTTCAACCAATCAGAGCATTTTAAAGGCCAATTGTCTATACTCTATTCTAAAACAAACAAACAAACAAACAAAACCCAAAAAAGACAAAATACACATAAAAATTCCTAACTTAAAACCAAGTCTAGCTGGCACAAAGAAGCTGCCCTTTCTTATTCCCCAGAAATGGGTAGATACAAGGCTGAGATGGTTACTTGTGCGCACGAGCACTAATGCACAATTTTCTTGTGGCTCCTGACATTTTCGTCCAATGCAAACAGGCACCAGGCAGAAACCACCACCACCAGCATCACTGTGTTCACCTGGTTCATTTCTTCTTCAGATGGAAGGTGACCCACTCCAAAGTCCCTGTATTTTCCCTGATTTAAAGACACAAACTGTCAGGTCCAAGGATTATCCCACCAGGGCCTGACAGGCTTTGCTTTGTGTAAACTGATTCTCTCCAGACTCATGGCCCTCTTCATGTGGGCTGCAAGCCAAAATCAGTTGCCAAATCAGGGGGATGAAGCTGTGTCTTTCTGGGGGCTGACATTCTCTTCAGCACAGACAGGGGAAACGTAGAAAGTCCCTTCGTTGTCTGAATCCGGAAGGGATTATTTGGGCCAAAGATTTTAATTACAACTGACAGTGCAGGCGTCCTGCTGATGGCAGCCATTTTACTGATGTGGTGTTATCCCTAGTGACACCGGCAGTAAGGAATAGCTGCCAAATGACCCACATTTGTAGGCAGGACCTACTGACCTGAGGGAGACTGCTCAAGCCCAGCATCAACTGAGTCAAGCAACTTCAAAAGAGCCATTATGGAGCAAGAGATTTCAGTAAATGTGCTGACTGATGTGCACTCCTGTAGCCCCTGCTCTCCCTACCACAGGTGCAAAAGATCAATACCGTCTGCTGCACAAAGCAGGTTGGGAGCCCAGCTTCCCCAGGCTCTGCAAGGGAGCCACTCACGCTGCCAGGTCTGCATTTCCAG
>NW_010316391.1:5332-12100 GCF_000700745.2 Antrostomus carolinensis
CAGCAGGATCCTGACCACGGAGGCAGCTGGGGCTGAAGGCAGTTTTCACTGAAGTCTGACTTCTCACACGAAGGACAATGCGTGTACAGGGACTGCACAGCGGATGAAGTCAAATTGTACAATTTATCCCCTTCAAACTCATGGTTGTACGATAGTAATCTCTCGTCTGATGTAATCTTGTTCATTCTTCTCCTTTTTATCGTACAAATACTACTTAGCTCTCTAACCCAGCATGCTCTATAGCAATTACAGAAATTAGGTATTTTCCACTTATTTTCATTTAAAGCAGCAATGAGAGGGAAAGATCACCTCAGCTGCAAATACTCCATGGACCTCTAATGGTTCACAGATGAGTGAGAGCCATTAATCTACAGATTCAGTATGAATTCTGGGTAATGACAGGAAGACATCAGCAGAAGTTTCTACCACAGAGAATTTGCAAAGCTGGACTTGAGCCTTCAACTTCTGAGACCATGATGAAATGAAAGGTTAGAGTTCATACGACAAGTAAAAAGCCTGGTTTTGACAGATGGAGAGCCAGCACACAAGGATATGTCTTAACAGCAAACTGCTACCTTACAGAATGCCCTAAGGTGCACATGCTATGTACAGTATGCTATTTAAAATGTCTAGTAATGTATTCTGCAGTTGACTTCCTTCCTCAAGCTTAACAGCTCATGTGGAAGTCAATACATAAGCAGTGTTACCAGAAATGAATAAAGATCCACTGGCAGAGAAAGTGGGTCTTTTTTCTTACTCTGCTTCCACTCATTTTTTGGAAAAACAATTTAACCTATTTTTAGGAAGATCGTTCACTTTGGAAAGTTGCATCTCAATGCTGTTTTCTTGTACAAAAGATAACAGAGAACCATGTACCCAAGAGCTATATGTTACTGCTGTGTCTGCTATCTTGCATCAAACCCTAATGGCCTTTTAGAAATTTTAAGATATTTCTTGAAAAGATACAGCAGCTGAAAATTATCAAAAATGATAACTTGCATCCGCACTATAGATTAATATGCCCCAAGACATTTTTGAAGACTGGAAATGAATTCATATTCAAAATGACAAACTCTATTATGACTAGTAGAGTAAGTATTTGTAATTAAGCTGTTTACAGGGTAATTACAGAAATTTGAATAAATAATATTGTTTTAAAACAAAATTAAGCCAAAAATGTCTTCAAAAATATTCAAGTAGTGATGACACTAAAGCTCCCAACCATCATGAAGATAAGCAACCAGCACACCAGTGGAATATTTTTATCAAATTGTGCTTCAAAGTTTTTAGTCCCTTTCTGCATTGTTTCTTTTGGTCTCACTTCAATATGAAAAATGCCAATAACATATCAAGCACAAAAGCCTACTATTCAAATAGGTATGTTCTCATAAGCCTATTAGAATGGAATTAGAATTTTTTTTCCATGAGCATTTGACTTGGTAAATCTTTTACCATATGTCTTTAAGTGGTTTACTTTATATATAAAATAGAACATACAGATAGTGCATAGAGAGAATAAGATCACGTACAGCCAAAGAAATGACCCTTGGTATTTGCTTTTCCATTAAAGAAGAACATATTCCATGAACAGAAGTGGTTACTGCAAACCCTGTTACTGACATTGCCTGCTGAGGAAGTCAGAGGGCTTGAATCCCAATGCCATAAAGAGTCATACTTTAAATTCTAACACACACTGACCAACAAGCAGCAAGGGTTCCATTATATCTCAGATCAGGTTTTTTTTCACCCCTAAACTTCACCTGTAGCTGTAATTTGTTGGTGCCTGTAAAATGAGTTGGAGCCCCTGCACCAGCCCAAGAGAGCAGGGGTATTAACGGCACACAGGAAAGCATCATGCTTGGCACCACTACAGTCGGCTGCAACTGAGGCAGCCAAGGCGGAAACAGCAGAGAGATTTGACACCCGTTTGCTGCTTTGCTCCTCTCAGTGGCCTTCGCACACAGGGAACAAGACACCCTTCACTGTCCTAGCTTTATATGTTTATGTAGATCACACAAAATCTTTGGGCATCCAAGATATCTAATTTCACTTTTCAACTACTCTAAAAATTCATTCTAACATGTAGTCATGTGTGGCACAATAAGAAAATCCTTTTAAGAATCTTTTGTAAGAATTTCTTGGGCTTTTTTAAAAATAAATTAAGAGAGTGCTGTCCTAAATGGCTTTGGATACAAATGTCTGAGAATCAGGGCCTGCAACGTATCCTTGAAGACTATTATATTCAAAGACAACTAAACATTTGAGAGATATCAAAGGATGCTTCTAATGTGACAAATCTTGGGAAGGCATGCTGTGGAGCACCTCAGAAATTAGGTGTATATTAGAAAGAAGAGGCAGCATCTTTTCTTTTTCCCTTCCAGTCCAATATTTTCAATAACTAGTAAATAAGCCCCCAGATGCACTAATGGCTGCCATCCAGGAAATGCATCTGCTGTGTTTATGAGATCTGCAGTTCATAAATAATTGCCAAATATAGAATTATTCACTTCAGTGCTATCAGAGGCTGTTTTATAAGAAAAGAGAATATACTAGAATTACAGTTATGAGGTAGATCAATCAGATTGATTTAGAATTCATGTGCATGTGGGCCAAAGGTTAGCTTTTGTCGAAAAGGACCATTTACAATTTTTTCATGAACTGACTGGCAATTGAAGCTTTGTGAGCCAAACACACTGCCACTGACCCTCTTGCCATAAGCACCCCCCCTGTAAGTGTAGCTGTGTGGGTACGTTTTAGGCTTCAGCTTATGAAAACCCTAACTCCATTTTGCCAATGATTTTTTACATCCTTGTGCTATATAACAAAGGAGCAATTTCCAGGTTGTACATGCCACATGCTGCCTTTCGTGGCTCCAGGCAGAAGGCTCAGGCTCCAGTATCCCACAACGACCCCATTGAGAACCGTCCACTGACGTTAGACAATAGTGCAAAAAACCCCACTGATTCATACCCAAACTGATCCAGGAATGCACAGGTACAGCTGCTTGTATGCAGCTCACACATTTAAGTAACAAATTTTCCCAGTTATGATCAACTTCTACCAAGTATTGGAAACATAACGCTGAACAAAAAATTCAGACCAGAGGGAGGAAAAATTATACTGAAGGTATGTATGAAAAAGAATGACAGCTAAGAAAAAAAGATCTAAATGCTTCATCACTGAGTATTCTGTCCCTGATTTCTACTTCCAAACTGAGTTCATATCTATACTTGCAATAAGTTTGCAATTTGCAGGGTGGGCAGTCTTCTGCAAATAAAGTTGTGCTATCTTCACCTTTGATTCCAACCGGTTGGACCTGAATAAACTCTGTTTTAAATGCCGTCTAATCTCTTTAGATGCTGCTGTGCTCCTACCACGGCTCTCTACATTAACTTCACCATAGGTCTTAGGAACACAAGAGTCTGCAAATATAAAAAGTCATGCAGATACATCCATAGTTTACAATGCAGCCAGAAAGCCTGAGTGAAGGCTCTACATGGATATGTTCAAGTTCCAGGCATACAAGCAATCCTAGGAGAGCAGCAAGACCACTGTGCAAATGCAGTCCTCATACTTTTTTTTTAACTAAAGGGATGGCTAGGAAAGGAGCTGCAACAAATTCCCACACACACACATGAGGAGGTGACTCTGCTGAGGGCTGAGTATTTCCAAATTCTTTGGGAACCCAGACACTGGCAACACGACATACATAAGACCTTTCAGCTGGATCTGGTCTGTGAGACACGAGTTTCTGGTCAGGTACCAGGAAAAAGCAAAGCTCTAAGCTTCCAAGCACTAAGATACAGAAAAACATTTAAACTCAGAGGCCAACAGGGGTCAGCCCTCTCTTAGTACAGAGGTAAAGACAAAGGCAGTAGCACCACTTCCATCTCCACCTCCTGTGGTGCAACACAGTCAAAAGCCACATTTGGAAAATACACAAGGCTTGAATAATTAATGTTATAAAGCAACTACAGCCATGAAAAAGCAGTGAAACATTTGGCAGCTGGAGCCTTCCAAAGGAAGTATCTCAGCTCCCTGATATTAGTGCACACTGTCCCCTCTGCAATTGTGTACCTGAAAGAAGCATGGAAGAGACCTGGTGGGCTCAGTTTCCTTCTTATATGTCCACATGTATTCAGAAATAGTACCAAGTTCCTTGTTCACATATCACATCTAGTGGCTTCAGCACTGCCTGGACATGGCAACTCTAGTACTTGCTGTCCCCAAAGGGATCGATCGTCCTTCCAGGATAGGCTTGGTATGAATAAATCAAAGTGGCACCCTCAACAGTTGTGACCTTACGTGCACGGTGTTTGTCTACAGGATAGCAATTTGTGCTAAACTAGATGATATAATTAAAAAAAAATTAAAAGGAAAACAATGAAATCCTTCTGCAAAAGTCTAATATCACCTTCAGTCAGCTATACAGGACTATAAGCATAAGAGAGGAGCTCAGTTACTGAACCTAATACTGGAAACAGCCAAATATACAAATAGACAAGAGGTGGCTGTGCTTGGCTTGGATGTCTCTATTACTGTGCTAATTTCAATGATGAAACAGAGTAAGTGCTTCAGATACAGCAACGTGCCTCAAATAGGCACACACAGCTCCCACTGATCACAGTAGGAGCTGCACGAGCACACTAGAGAGGAGAAAGGAGCCCTTTGTGTCGTATCAAACACTGGAGCATCCACCAGATGATCTACTTTTTAGTCACACTTTATCTCATGATCAGCTGAGCTGTGATACTGAACACATTGTCAATTGTTTAATGATAGAAAAATAAAGCTGCAAGCTACAGTTGATGTTTACTAAGGTGTTTATGAGCTATTCATTTTATTAGGGCAAAAAGCACTGCAGAAGAAATGCTGGAAAACATAAACAAATATTGATAAATATTTAATACTGTTTTTATATTATTATGACTGTGACTTCTGGCTGGTACTTTGTGATAAATATACAGCATACCCAGCAACTTAAGTGTGTTAACATGCACATAGGTGTAAACTCATACAAATTATAATTTATATTTGTGCATTAAAAACATTTACTGTTTAAAAAAACACCTGTCTAATGCTAACCCTTAAAAGGAGTCTAAATGTCATGGTTTGCTTCAGATTTCCTGCGCTTACCGAACCACTGAACCGAATATTGCAGGTATATTCCATACACTATAGTAACATTAAAGAGAAATGTGAAACTCAATCCTGCAAAGAAAAATTTCACTAATTCAGTTTAAAAACCAAACCAAAACAACAAACAGCCACTGTACTGGTGATGTGCTGAATTCCACAGCAGTTCTGCAGCCAAAATGGTCTCCCAAGATCTGTTACTTATTCCTACCCTCTGCTTAGTCTCCCGAGAAACCACAGGCAAAAAGTAACACATTATCCATACAAGGACTTCAGAACAAAGTAACAATTTCAATCCTTCCACTTCCATTCTAAAATGAATAAATTTACAAACCAACCAAAGCAAACCCCGAAATCATTTCCTTATATAATTACCAAGAATCAAAGAATCACAGAATGGTAGGCGTTGGAAGGGACCTCAGGAGCTCATCTAGTCCCACTCCCCTGCCAAAGCAGGTCCCCTACACCAGCTTACACAGGAAAGTGTCTAGGCGGGTTTTGAACATTTCCAGAGATGGAGACTCCACAGACTCTCTGGGCAGCCTATTCCACTGCTCCATCACCCTCACAGTAAAGAAGTTTTTCCTTAAGTTTGTCTGGAACTTCTGGTGTTCCAGTTTTCGCCCATTACCCCTTGTCCTGTCACCAGCCACCACTGAGAAGAGCCTGGCCCCATCGATTTGGCCCCCATATTTCAGATATTTATAGACATTGATAAGGTCCCCTCTCAATCTTCTCTTCTCCAGGCTGAAGAGTCCCAGCTCTCTCAGCCTCTCCTCGTAAGGCAGGTGCTCCAGGTCAGATCAGGATGCCTGAAGAATACTTCAGGTCAGATCAGGAGCAGGGCAGAAAAGCTTCCAGATTAATTTCTGCCGCTTCCATTTTCAGTTTCTGAAGCCTTTAGAAGTTTGTATCTGTTCACACACAAAAATGTGTCTGATTTGACTGCTTCAATATATATTCTTTCGAAGTTTCCATTTGAAGGTTCCTTCCTTATGATACTGCAAGAAAACCCAACCCAGCCTACACAATTTTCTTCAAGAAATGCAGGAATCACTTGTTCCTTTGGAAAAATGTTAATGCTGAGTCTCAAAGAAGATGCAACTAGAATGAAATGTATTGATTCTTTTTCACACAGAGAATAGTCTCTGCAAGCAACTAATATACTTTTTATATAAGCAAAATAAAGTTACACAGTTGCAAAGAAATCACACATTTCAATTGATTATAAATAGTGACAAGAAATCTTTGTGTTTGGCTATTCTGATTCTTGTGACACTCTGAATCAAACACAAACAGGCAAATTACCACATAAAGCACAATGTATAAAGAAATTAAGTCTAAACTCTTCTCTTTAATAGAAATGACCCAAGGTGGGGGGTGGGGTGGGGGGGTGGATCTTTAAGCCACTGTGCATGATTATGTCTTTTCTTGTATCACAGTTAAGAAATCTCAGTCCCTCTCTTCTGAATGTATTTTCAGACACCTTCAAATCTCAACTTATGTTAAAACATTATTAAAAGAGAATAGCATTAGTCTACCTGTCAATTTGCCACAGCAGAGCATTTGCTGGCACTTGACAAGTCATTCCTAACCACCCCGGCATCTGTTGGAGAGACAACACAGCAGGGC
>NW_010316392.1:0-1096 GCF_000700745.2 Antrostomus carolinensis
ATCCCATCCCATCCCCTCCCATCCCATCCCACCCCATCTCACCCCATCCCATCCCACACCATCCTGTGCTGGTGGATGAGAATGTCTCCTGAGAGCCCACCTGCACTGCTGTGTCCAGCTCTGGGGCCAACAACAGCACAAGGACATGGAGCTGCTGGAGCCAGTGTAGAGGAGGCCACGAGGATGATGCGAGGGCTGGAGCAGCTCTGCTGTGAGGACAGGCTGAGAGAGTTGGGGCTGTTCAGCCTGGAGAAGAGAAGGCTCCGGGGAGACCTTCTAGTGGCCTCCCAGTACCTGAAGGGGCTCCAGGAAGGTGGGGAGGGACTTTGGCCAAGGGCAGGGAGTGAGAGAACAAGGGGTGATGGCTTGAAAGTGGCAGAGGGGAGATGGGGCTGAGATGTGAGGAAGAAATTGTTTGTTGTGAGGGTGGTGAGCCAGTGTCCCAGGTTGGCCAGAGAAGCTGTGGCTGCTCCTCCTGGAAGTGTTGAAGGCCACTCAAGAGGAAATTTAGTGAAATTTTGAGCCTGTTGGAACAAGGTGGCCGAGTCCTCCAGCATGCACAGGTGGCATCTAGCAGAGGATGCTGCTGAGCCCCTAGAACTACTGTCCTGTGTGGGGTCTGTGCTGCTCAGGGAGGGGGCTTGGTGCCCCTCTGGGATGAGTTAAGGATGTTGAAATGTCCTGGTCTACAAAGGTTGACTTTTGGGGGATCTGGTTGCATCAGTGCGTTGGAATTAATTACATCCTCAGGTGCTTTTATCTGGGAGTCACAGGTGTGATTCTGATGGGATCTGGACACCTCTGTTCACAAGTGACTCCTTTGGCATCGTGGGTGGCCCCTCGTGAACATTACTGACCAAATTTGCTCATGAGACCTAGTCCATGAGAGCCAGTGGGTGAGCTGGCCATGGAGGGGTGGAGCTGGGCTCTCCACTGCCATGGATTAGGAGACAGAAAGCTTTTGGTGTGATAAGCTTGGTGGTGTCTTTCTCATTTGGTGTGATAAGCTTGTGTGATAACTTGTTTGAACCACAGTGGGACCATGGGGTCCTGTGTTCACTCCCCCCAACCTGGTGGGATGGGATGGGAGTCACAA
>NW_010316393.1:0-29391 GCF_000700745.2 Antrostomus carolinensis
CTATCTGCCTATAGAGGGCCTCATCCACTGGATCTCCCTGGGATTATTCAAGTATGTCTGGAATTTCTCAGTCAGAGGCTAAAGGAATTTTAGACACTAGTTCTAACTCTGCTTAACAGATTGTAGGATCAGGCAGAAGGACTTGATTTTTTTCTTTATTTACCCAAGATGCAGTTTATCAGGTTAAGATAGTCATTTTAATTTGAAGAACAGCAGAACTCACTTTCATTATTTTCTTGGGATAATAAATCCCTCCAGAATAGAAAGCTGTTGTGTGTTTTGTTTTATTATGTCTTGTGCTTGTCTGTTTGTTTGCTTGGTTTTAGCCACCTGGATTTCAGTCTCGAGAAGACCTTATTTTTCTTCATTGCTGGGAGATACGAATTTTCCAACAAAGGAGCTGATATGTTCCTAGAAGCCTTATCAAGATTAAACTTTTTGCTGAGGGTAAGAAAGCTTCTGCAAATGCAGATAACGTAGAGCTAATGCTGAAATTTACCATGCTATGGAAGTCATCTGTAAGAATTTCCATATCATACTCCGGTTTATAGGAAAATAATTATGGGATATTCAGAATTTTCATAAAGCTCTCTCCCTGAATCATCAGAGTATGTAACCATCTCAAACTGCTTAAAATGATGGATTACATAGTTCAAGAAGCTAATACATGGTTACCTCCCTTGTTTTTAGAGAAAAATAATGAAAATATGATTCAAGAGGGTTTGAAAGTTTCTAATATGTAAATCCTGAAGGTTTGCATATTAGAAGGCAAATAAAAATAATCCTTTAATGTTTAAAAATATATTTTTAACCAAATTGCTTAATTCATTAGGACCTGACCATGATCTTTAAATCTCTTGAGTACAATTATCACATTGGAGGGGAATCTTGCGTTAAAATTTACAGTATGGCAGTGGCCTGATTAATAAGCATGGGCAAGCCACTCACTCCTCCATGCTTCTGTTTCCTCAGGTAACAAATGAGTGCAATGTTTCTGAATGCCTTTATGGCGTACTTTAGTGAAGATAAGACCTAAGCTTTGTCATGATCAAAGAGCAGAGCACTTACCACCTACAAATGAGGTCATTTAAAATATCTCCAGATGTGTCCGAAAGACTGATACATTTAAAATGAAAAATACAAAAAATAGTCATCTAGCAAGGATCAATTGGCTGTTGTCCCAGACTCTCTCTTTGGCACTCAATCATTTAAATTATATGGAAAATCTGGATAAAAATCTCGGTACTATATTGTCAGAAGGGCTGAAAAAATAGTAATTTTCAAAGCCCTAAGTACATTTGTTCTATGACCACCTTCTATTAATAAGGTATTAGAGCCTGTGGATTTTCTGGAGGTACTTAATCCTTTCACTCACACAACAGGTCACTTCATATAACTTAAGTATTTCTTCCACAACTGTCTTTTTTCCATAACTGACTTTCGTTTGACAATGCTTTGCAATATCAGATAGCTGTTAATGGCATTTACATGGCTATTAACTGTAAATGCTGATAATGTGGAAGGTCTTATGTGGTAAGAGGGAAGGAATTGCTTGAGCAATGGTTGCAGCAATCTCTTATTGTATCTCATGATTTATACGACATCAACGACAAGCTAGGTTGATGGAAAGTCAGAGGAAACTGAGGCTAGTTTTCCAAAGCTCTCTAGAACAGTGGGACTTGCTTCTCCCAGAAGCTGAGTCTGGCTTTACTGCATTACTGTTCCAACATGCATGCCAGCACCTGCTCTGTGGTTATTTCAAGCGGTGATTCCAATGGGAACAGCAGAGTACCTGTACTGTTTGTGCAGCTGGGACTGATGGTGCTTCTTAAACAAGTCCCAGTGACGTGCCTGAATCTAAAAAATACATAGCATTGGATGGAGTTATTTTACTTTATAGAGTCCTTTTCCTTTGCTACTTGAAAACTTTACTAACATTTTGGAAATAAAATATGAATGTTGGGACAGATTGTTAATACACGCTGGGATCATAGCATGGTGGACTTTGAACCTGCCTTGAAGAGAGGGAAGGGAAGACCCTTAAAATGGACAGATGACCCCAGTAGGTTGTTTTATACTATACATTTCCCTGTATGTCAGTCTGAGAGAAGGCATGCTCATAAAATGTTTGTGTGTCTAAAGTTTAGAATGGAGGCAATTAAAAATAATTTAATTTTTAGAGCTCTGACAGAGTTGACTCTTAGCTTTTCTTTGAATAGTTGCTGACAGGAGTACAACCTCGTTCTGCTCCGTATGAGGAATCCCTCAGGGACCTTGTATTCTGCATCTTGTTAGGGCACAGGAGAAACCAGCAAGTGAAACCATTTATAAGGGTCAGATTTTACAGGTTGTAGGTGGTTTTGGTTTTTGCTGTTTATGTTCACATCCTAAGCCGTGACCTCTAAACCATGAGAAGTCAGTAAGATCTCTGTTGCCCAAATTGGAATTGGGTGACATGTGTTTACCTATATTGATTCTCAGCTATATCGCTGACTTGACAAAAACTCTATAGCTAAAGGGAGAGGTATAAGACCAGAGCTTTCCTAGACAACCAAAGTGCATTGGCTTTTCCTGTGACTAATTCTTACTGTTAAAGTTGGCTGTGATACCTTGTAGTGAGATTTTTTTTTTTCTCTCCATCTTGTGTCCATGTAGGTTCATAAGACTGATGTTACAGTTGTTGTGTTCTTCATCATGCCAGCAAAGACAAACAATTTCAATGTAGAAAGCCTGAAGGGACAAGCAGTCCGGAAGCAGCTCTGGTAATTGCCTTTCTCACTGAGCGCCTTGCACAGTGAACTGAGGAGTCCTACAAAAGTTTCTGATGACAAATAATACTCTTTCTTTCTACTCTGCTAAAATCTGGGGTTGTGGGTAACTAGAATGTATTTGTGGGGATGAAAGATATGGGAATGGTAAATAAGGACAAATATTTATCTTTTTTTTGTCCTAGGTTATTTTTTGTAAACTTGCCATTCTTTGTAACAAGTTAGCAAATAGTACTTGTTTTGCAGTGACAAAGTCAAAGGTTGTAGAAAATCCAGTCTTCTGGATGTTTACTGACAGTTTCTAATACTCCTTTTGGACATGCTATTGAGCTCCCACAAAATAAGGACCACCTGCTAATTTGTCAGAGTGAGCTTCTCTGCCACCAGTGGGAAAAAGAAATCAAATACATGTCCTCTTTTCTTTAGAAATATGAAAATTGTACTGTCTAATTCAACAGAATAGCAGTTCATAACAATTGTGTGTAATATTCTGTATAGCTTCAATAAGCAATGGCCATACCCAAGGAGTGAATCTTACAGCTATAAAGGGAAAATTGCCACAGTGAGAACACTTTAACAGTTTTCATTTTACAACTCCCAGAACTAAAAAGCAAAGCAGGAGCAAACTTAACCTTCACCTCACTTTAGCTGCTATGTGATTCTACATAGGAAAAGACATATGTTGTGAGGTACTTCTAAACCAATAGGCAAGGCAAAACTGAAGGTTCAAACCATAAAGAATATCAGTGATAGGTTATCAAGGATGAATTTCATTTTAAAAAGTGAAAAATGCCATTTCACTCGATGTATTTACAGATTAGTTATCTAAGCAGTAAAATGGAAATGTGCATCTTATCAGGTGGCTAGAGCAGTTAAACTGCTGCTGAAATAATGAAGCTGATCTTAAAGCTAAGGGACTAAAACCCATAAGACCTAGCTTCTGCTTTTGTGTTTGTGTCTCACTGTGTTTAACCTCTTTCTGATGGCAGTTCTATATTTATACATTGATAGAAATCTAAACGACTTGGAGATCTGTAGATGAAAGGCACTATGCAACAGAAGGATACTATTTTTCTTGTTTTCTCATTAACTGCCTCCAGCAGATGATCTCTGGCTCAGTTTCTGGATATCAGTAATCAAGCTGAAGTCTTTGATTAATGGATACTAAACCTGCACAAAACCAGCGACAAAAATAGTTTAACAAGGATCACTGAAATAATTTAGCTTTTGCCATGTCTGGAAGAGAAGACAGATATGAGAAATCTGTCTACTCTAGATTATCTCTTGAGTCATCACACAGCAACATCTTAGGATTTAGAGGAACTTTGTACCTGGTTATCTATCACACTGGAAACAGGTACCAAAAATGTAGAGGTTGGAATTAATTGTCCAGCTCTGCCTTCCTCAAAGTGATGTGTCTGAGCTGTCTTCACTGAGAGTGGAGAGTGATGGTTCACTCCAAATGGTGTTTCATCCTGTACCATTTCAGGAAATGTCTTAAGATGAGTGAAGGGAATCATCAATGGATGAGTGAAATGGACTGTAATCCTCTGCAAATGTGTAGAGCATCTGCACAGCTCGCTTGAACTGTAGATGGCTAAAGCAGGGTGACATAGACAGAGTTTTTAATGAGAACTCTGTACACAAGAACTGTAGGACAGTAATGTGAGTGCAGTGAGAAACAGCCATGCTTGCAACAAGTGCTTTTGGTCTCTGCTTTGTCTTTGATATATAGTATGTAATGTTTGAATATAATACAACGGGTACATATTAAATAAATAATATATGGATATTAGGAAAGTTTAAATTAAATTAAATATGCAGAGATTTTTCCCTGTTGTATCTCTGCTGCTTGGTTATTTCTCTGACACTCAGTAATGCAGCCACAATAGTAATAGTAAACGTAAACCCAAAAATGTGAAATCATGCAACGAATGCTGTTTCACATTGTTCTTCCCACTGTGCTCTGTGAAAAGCAAAAGACCCTCTTCTTCATCATATGCGGCACTATCATGGTCATAACCTGGAGCTTCTGGATAAAACCACCTCATATCAGTATTACATAATAGCATAAGATGTTTTAAGGATGCCACAGATATTAAATACAAGAGGTTGACACTTACAAAGGAATAAGATGATGGCTGATCTGGATATAAAATCTCTTGTTTCCTCTGCTTCTGAAAAAGCAGCCTATCATGTCTGGGTTAAGTTTTGGATATTGTTCGTGGCATGAATCTATGAAAATATAGTTGTAAGGAGACTAGCTTGCTGGGATTTGGATCAGTTTGGTTTGACATTTAGCTGCTTTACAACTCATCCAAAATTAACTCATCCAGTGTTGTGTCTATGTGAGTTGAGAGAGAGTAACTAACAGGTATGTGGATTCTCAGCTTGGTAAAGTTCAGGATCTCACTTAACAAGTTTTGTCTTAGCCTGAAGTATAATTCTTAGAAAAGCAGGAAAGATTCCATGAAGTGGGTGTTTTACACAAATTGAGAGTGCATTTGCTATTTTGACAGCAGCACATTCAGCTGTATTTCCAAGTTATTTCAGCCAGGCGCAGGATAATTTAAATTACTCTTTGCATTTAGAAGAGTTGTTCACTGGACTTCTTTCTGAGCTAAAATATAACATTTGTCTGGCACGGGCTTTATTATTAGCCTGAGCTTTCCAGGAAGACTTTTGGTTTTCAAAAGTCTTTGAGTTAGGAAATAGGGCAAAAAGTGAGGGGAGAAGTTTGCTTTAAAAAAATCTCTGTTTAACTCTTCTATCTTACATCTTCCTACTAGGTCAAGTTCTATTGGACACCTCAGTCTTGATTAGTGCTCAATGTTAATGATCATGTTTCTCTACATAGTGTCATGTGTATGCTCTGTTTTTCATAGCTGACGTGAAAGTGTGGTCTACTGATCAGAGCATAATATTAGAAGTAATCACTAGTGAGGTCGACTCCTGGCTTTCACAGTGCATTCACCTTTGGGTGTAGGTGAAGTCCTCAGTTCTGTTGAAATCTGTCAGTATGGCTGCTGGCTGTATAAAAGAGCTTTAAGAACCAGACCTCTGTCTGCTGCTGCATTCTTGATTCCATCAATATACATGAAACCACAATTTCATTTCCAACAGAAGGAATCTCTTTTATTCTTTTTTTTTTCTTGCATTCTCCTGTTTTATACATATATTTATCTATTTTCCTAGGGACACTGCACAATCTGTGAAAGAAAAGTTTGGAAAGAAACTCTACAATGCCCTACTAAAGTGAGTGTATAGGTTACTTTGCCTTGCCTTGCAGAGCCGCCTATTCAGCTGGCTTACCTGTGGTGTTTCTGTGCTTCTACTCTTTGTGTAAGAATTTTTTACCTCCATAGGAAGGGCATAAAGAGAAGGATATGGGACCTTCTCCATACACGGGTTACTTGTTCATTAGACAAATCACAAAGAAAAAATTTAAAGGTACTAGCACCCCATTGTGGAAAGAGTCTTAAGAGACAGGGGATGTCTAAGTGACACAAAAGCTTACTCACTGTCAAAAATAAGCTATCTCAGCTTAAAAAAAGGACCAGAGACGAAGTAATATATATTAGTGGCTTAGTGGTATCCTTTCAAAAGACAGTTGAAAGTGAGTGACCCAAAGCACACGTGACTGGAACTTCAGCAAAAATGAAGTGTGTCTGAAAAACAGAGAAAAAGAATTCTCTACCTTTTTAGGAAGCTAATTGGAAGGTCAGCACATGTAGGGAGAACAAAACGTAGGGAATATAGAAGAGCCATGAAAACAAAGGAGAGATTCATGTTGACATCAACAGACTTCAGATCAGACCTTGTTTGCTGTTTCTTCGTTTCCTTTATACAACTGATAATAAGTCATTTGGTAAAATAGGCTCTTTGTTGCCTCTGCAGAGGAGAAATTCCAGACTTGAACAAGATTCTTGACCGGGATGATATAACCATTATGAAAAGAGCCATCTTTTCAACTCAGGTCAGAAAATGTATTATTTACACAAACATCCAGTATAAATGACAAACATGACTATGAACAAGGATTTTGTATGACATAAAGTGACATGCATGCATTGAAAAAGAAGTTTTCAGCGAATATACTTCTCATTGATAACATTTGAAGATCGTCTGTGATTGTTTTTAATGAGAGTATGACCCAAACTTATTATTTTAGGGAATCCATGGATATTCCCCCAGTCACATGCAGGACACCAAAATTCCTTATTCTTTTCTCTGCACTAAGTGTGAACTTTGCATTGTTCCTGAAACCTGGAGTCCTCGATTTTTATTAAATACATAAAATCAGTCTCTTAAGGAAACATAATGCATTGACTAAAAACCTTTCAAATTAAATGTTAGGCCTTTCTAAAAGTTGGTATAAATACATTTATTTTCAGGTAAATGAAACAAGTCCTGTGACAGATTTTATGGTCTTATTTGTGGCCTTAGTTATATAGAAGACAACATGATATGATCATAACTTTCCTTTCTTACCTTAAAATGAAAAGGTAAAAACCTCTCCACATTGATGACAAGATCTCCCACTATCTTCCACTAACCTTAGAAAATGGTAACAGGACTCTTTTGCCAACAGTTTTGTCTGGCTGATGGGTTGCCTTTTCTCACTCTAGCGACACTGTCTGCCTCCAGTGACCACCCACAACATGATTGATGATGGCAATGATCCCATCCTCAATACCATCCGACGCATTGGCCTGTTCAATAACCGGACAGACAGAGTAAAGGTACATTCTGTCATTTTAATTTTATCTATAAAATGGAATTTCTATAAATGGTCTCAGTCTGCATCATTAGCATGGGGAGCACAGTGAAATTCTTGATAGGCACTATTATACGAATGGACTACTTCTCCCCTTTTCCTCCCTTTCCAGGAATAACAACTAGTCACTTCACAGGTATCCTCAGTTACTGTTTAACCAAGTTAGTTTCAAGTTAGAAATCTGCTGTTAGGGAACTGTTTTTATTACTGCCTCCTGTACTGTGTAAAGAGCTACTGCTCCTGAGATCCAGAAAGTGCCACAGGTTGTTTGCACCCAGATGTAAAACTCTGTAATAGATTTATTTGCTTAAAACTGGTGGTCCAGAGTTTGAGCACAGACGTTTCTGGAGTATTGGTTCATCTCTTAAGCACAGCACCCTAATACTGATCATTTGCTGTGTAAGGTAACCAGGGCTTTGATCCTGAGCAGAAATGCTTCCTATTCATGCTCATGTTTACATCAACTGTTCAAGCTAAATGCATGGAAACAAATCCTTTCCTTACTTCCATGTCTGGCTTGCAAGACTACAGAAATTATCAGCTTCCCTTTCACAATTCTGCCAAAGCTTTTTATGGTCTGGCAATATCTGGCATTCTCTGTGTTAACTATGACCATCTTATCATCTATCTATTCAAAGCAGAATCTAAAATTTCAAATTCTTTCTCTTCCAAACCTTCTTTTTAAAGCCAGATCCATAGTATCTCTGACAATGTCATATCACTTGTTCTCAGTGTTTTGGCTTTTAAACCCATGGCTGCCTGGCTTAACGTATTCTCTGCTAAGCATGTGTCTCCAATGAGCTCCGAGAGCATAATATGGTGATAATATACTAGTTGTAACAAAAGTAGGGTGGAAGGATGCACTGTATATAAAAGTAGTTGAAAATCCCTCAGAACTAACTGCTTGAAGTAGTTAGAAATAGGTGGCATATAACACTGCAGACACGTCTTCCTGCTTCTCAGCAGACTTGAGTGGCTAAGTACACATCAAGTTTGTACAAAACTGTCATTACCACTGGAAAATTACCTGCTGCATGAACAGTCTTAATACTTAATGAGCTGGATGTCATGGACAAAAATTCTGTAAACTTCAAATGGGAAGTCATTTTGAGAGATGTATGATATATCCATGCAGACACAGTTGGCATGTGAAAAATTGCCTCAGCAATGCCAATGGAAAATCTTATTTGATTCACTGGGGTCAAATAAGCTTGCATGATGAGTTTACAGCCCATTTACTGGTTGAATACATTCATGTCTTTATTTACTCAAATGAGTAGCATGACTGTATTATTAAGAATGGATAAAAGCATATCCTTGACATGGAATAATGGCTGCAGTATGTTTATATGGGGGAAAAAAAGCCCAGAGAAAGTTAAACCCTTCCCTCATACTTCTTCCTCCCAAAGCTGACTGGACAGCATACACAAGGCACTTCTCTACTTAGCAGTGGAATATGGGACAGTGATCCCAAGTCCTGCTGAGTCATGCAGATAAATTAGCTTGGGTCCTGAAAGCAGGACATTAACCTAAGTTAATAAGCTTTGTTTTTCAGCAAGATTAGTTAGCTGAGGCACAGGGTTCTGATGATGGGGCTATAATATGTCTGGTTTCAAAATTCTCTCAGTTCTTGAGAGATCTGTTGAGTACCATAAGCATTGCTACATTTCAGTTGGATGGTGTGAAGCTCAGAAGTGCTGTGTTCTCCTGAGGTCTTCTCTGGAACAAGATATCCCAATACTCTGTACTTTGGTACAACAAACCAAGAGAACCAGTTTAGTATTGCTAAATGCCGTGGCCTTAGGCATAATTCTCAATGCACGGGGTCTTCCTTGGGCAACAAGGATAAAGCTGAAGACCTGTCTAGGTAAAGGGTTCATTATCAGTACTATTTCCAGGTCAGGACTGCACACAGGCAGGATACATTTTGGTGTGGGAAGTGAAATAGATAATAGATGGGCAAAGGAGGTGGTGTTTAGCCATTTGGGAAAAGACCAGAGAGAAGAAATTGCTTAAGCTTATTGATAATTAAATTGTATTGATGATGATTTTCTTTCACCTCTAATGTAAGTTTTGAATATCCAGGTGATCCTACATCCAGAGTTTCTTTCTTCAACAAGCCCATTGCTGCCTTTGGACTATGAGGAGTTTGTTAGAGGCTGCCACCTTGGTGTGTTTCCATCATACTATGAACCCTGGGGTTACACTCCAGGTAGGCAATCTGTACACTTGACTCGTACCAAAATACAAATACTCATTCTGATGATGCAGAATAGTTTTGCAACCAGTTTCTTCTGGAGTGCTGGAAAAAGCTCTTTTGGCTCTGTTTCCTCTGCAGTCCAAAGGTCTTACTGCTGGCAAAATTTGGGGGCCAAGTAGTATAAAATGGCATCTGCTGACTGTCAGCTATTCACATTTGTCCCTGTGCTGGACCCTTTCCCATACTAACATGTAATATTTTGATTTTCTGTGGCTTTAGAACAAAAAAATAATTTTTTAAACTTGATTCTTAACTTGATTCAAGGATTTAAAAATAAGATTTAGAGGAATGTACATATTGAAAAAAGTAGGGCAAAAAATCTGATGCTACCAGCTGACATACTTCAGTGGATTTAATTCAAGATAACAATTAAATTTTATAGAATTATATTACACCATATCTAAGATGTCTACCACAAGTACATGGAGTGGTAGATAATCTCACAGAATTAAATAGAAATTTCTGAAGATACAGAGAGCATGTTGTTTCTGACTTTAATTGCGCAGATTTACGAAAGGTACTTAACACCTGATGAAATCAGTGCAAACTATGATCTTGGATACCTATGAAGATCCAAACCTAGGTGCCTGGGTTTTTAATGTTCTCCAAAACACCTTCTGTTGTCTTGATACACATCTGAAAGTTGGAATGCCCCTCTGAAGAACAGTCAGAATAGAAATTTTGCAAATTTAGTCATTGTCCAGAGCTATTTCTCTCCAAGGAAGAGAGCTTTTCAGTTCCAAGTAAGACAACTGTCTTGCATTCCAGCAATTTCTCTGTTCTAATCTCAGCTAAGTTATAAAGAAAGTTGGACAGCCAGGGGTGGTTTTGAAGTGAATATTAAAGTAAACTTGGAAAGAAAACTTAGATTATGTCTTAGCAGTTTTGAGAGAGGCTGTGATTTACACCAGTTAAAAGGGTAGTTTCTCTTTCCATTACTAATAGAAAAGTGATTCTCTTTGTTGATACCCATTTGCTTCTCCAGAAACAATAAGTGATTTTTTTTTAAGGTAGATTTATAGCTCTGTTTTATAGACACCAGTTTTATTGTCATATTAATGAAGATGTAGATGGCTTTCAGCATTTCAAAGACTATTTACTTTATCTGTGTGCTATCTTAAGTCGGCTTAAGTTCATGGGCAAAAACTCTTTAAGCTTGAACAAACAGTTTTCCTTACTCACACTGGTGATAGAAATAACTACAAAAGATGCATGCATCTAATTTTATAAAACAAGCTCCCCATCTAGTTTGAATACTGTCCTGAGTTAATGATGGGGTTTGTTGGGAGTGGGGTTTTCTTGCTATCAGAACCAATTTACAAATGATGAATATCAGAATACAATGTTTAACGTGCTCCTGCACTTAAGAGATTCAGTTTTGTAAATAGCTGTGAACAACTAATGAACAAATGTGTTCATCAGGCTTCAATTTAAAATCCAAACAAACAGTCCAGACCATGTATTGGAGTTCTCTGTTTCAACACTGGACTCCCAGAAAGTTTTAGGTGCTGGGAAACGCAGATATGTTCTCAAAAACAGTGTGAAATTTTATCTTTAAAATTTATTTTGACATTTTCAGAGCAGCTCCTGTGTTACGGGGCCTTCTGTCTGCCTGTTTCTTTCCCTTTTTTCTCTCAAGGTGAAACCATTCAGAGCATATTGCCCTGATACACTTTTTGTCTGTTTCTTTTGGCAGCTGAATGTACTGTGATGGGCATTCCCAGTGTCACCACAAACCTTTCTGGATTTGGCTGTTTTATGCAGGAACATGTTGCTGACCCAGCAGCTTATGGTAACATTTTTAACACCATGTCAAAACACTGCCTCTGAGTTAGGAAAGCAAAAAGCACAGCAACATTAACAACAGTTAATCCTCAATTTTGTGCCATGGATTTCATATATTTCATATATTTCATGGGGGAATATATTCAGAGCTCTGAATATCTCGTTATGTTGAACAAGCCATTCAAGCTTTCATATTTGTCCAAACCCTTTCCAGTCTCTCTCTCTCTTATATCTCCCTTTAACCTTTTGTCTGCTTTATCCTTCCAGACTCAGCAGTCCTTGTACCTACTCTGGAGTCTCCCAGCACTTCCCTTTAATGCCTCTGCTTACAGTGTAACTCTTTGAGCCCTTAAAAAAAAGCAGTGAAAATCTGCTTCTCTTTGAGTAGTCTGCAAGGGGTGTACTGGGACCTCGAGGCCAGAGACACTTGCCCCCACCAAACAAAGAGTAAATTATCATGTACACTAAAAAATAAACTTGTGAAAATAAAAGGAACCTACTTACAAATAAGAGTCTACTCATAAAGATTTAGAAGTGGTTCATGATTGGAGTGTCATAAGGAGGAGGGTAGACAACTCCTGGTGTATCAAGACAATATTGAAAATGTGCCCAAATTAGGGCCTCTTTCTAAGTATCTTCACTTGTCTGCATGATCAGGTAATGACAGCTCCATGCTTGTACCAACTATGCCCTGACCTAGGGCCAAGGGTAGAGCTGGTTGAAAAAGCCTGCCTGGGTAGACGTGTCTTTGAAAGCTTTCAGAAAGGTCACAGACTGAGAGCACAGGTCACTTGCTCTTCTCTGGCAAAACAGATAGATGTGAGCATTGACATAACTTACTGTACATTCACGGGGGACAATTAAGGTAGCTGTGCATCTGTCTCGTCCTTTAAGATAGCTGAGATCTAGTACCCTTTTCTTCCCAATACCCTGGTGTGAGGAAAGTGACAAGGATAGAGTACTGATCTTGTCAAACTACACAGAGGCAGTTTACCTTGGCCCTCTCTCTGCCAGAACTGTGTATTGACTAATGTGAGTTAGCTATCTCTATGGAAACACTTGTGTTTCTACAGAAAACACAGCCTCTCTCCTACAGGCTGATTCTGACCATCCATACTTCTAAATTCTACTGCAAACTAGGAAAGCACTAGATTTTTTTTTTTTAAGCAGTCAGTATTTTTAAAATTATGCGAGATAATAATTATATGTCTTTATCCAGGAAATCTTGAATCCTTTTTGACATACTTACACAACAACAGAGCTGCTGAGTTCTGAAAATTTTGCTGAATATCAGCCTGAAAGGTTAAGAAAATTGAAATTAAAAAACATCTTTCTCTGCAGTTTTCCATTCCATCAGAATAGTAACAAATGTTCCAGTTACAGCTGCCTTCTAACATTACAAAGAACATCTAATACATGTAATGGTTGTAAGACTATGTGACAGAAGGTAGAATGGAAATGTAAGAGGTCAGATCCCATTTTCAGTTCCACTTATCTTTACCTTTTTTGTGTCCTTCAGGTATCTACATAGTTGACAGGAGGTTCCGTTCACCTGATGAATCGTGCAACCAGTTGACTCAGTTCCTGTACGGATTTTGTCAGCAGTCCCGTCGCCAGAGGATCATCCAAAGAAACCGAACTGAGAGGCTCTCGGATCTGTTGGACTGGAGATACCTAGGCAGGGTGTGTGAAACTATGTAATAGAGATATTGAAAATTCCAGACATGTAGGTGTAACCAGCAGTCTTCAGCATCAAGCTACAGTGCAAAGAGACATCTCTGTTCTGAAAAGCACCTCTTAAAGGTGCTAAAGGCAAACCCTGCCTTTACACTTCAGTGTAATGCCTCCATTCTCCAGTGCTAAGGAGAGATGTGACTTAACTGAGTAGGTTAGAGAAGAAGCCAGTCACACTGAGGTCTTTGTATTCCTCATGCTAAAGACAATGTAAAAAGCTTGTGTCTCTGACAACACTGGCAGTCCTGTCCTAGGTACGATTTGTGCTCCAGAGTCATCTGGACTCTCTCAAAAATCCTGTTTATTCTTCCAAAAATGCTACTGGGTCCTGTGGCTCCTCAACACTCCTAAACTACCTCTGTGCCTTAGAAATATTGTATTTAATTTGACGTATTAAAAACTGCAGTACCACCTATTAAGAAGGCAGCAGCAAAGCAGTATTCTCAAGTCCACAGGAGCAAAGAAGTGGATGAACGTATATCAGTTTTGTAACTATTGTCCTGCACTAATATCTGTGTGAGAACCTTTCTGTTTATATGGTTCCCAGCACAGCATAAGACCCTGACAAAACAAGCTATTTTTTCTGTGCATGGGATGGAGACTCGTGAATATAATAGATCCATAAATATTTTTGCCAAATTCATAAATGCCAGGCCTAAGTAAACTCATAAATGTTACTTCTCTGTAAGTGTTACACATGCTTCCTGTGCAAGGATGAGTCCAAAGTTTGTGTGTATACACATGCACACTTAAAGGTGTAAGTTTTCCTGGTTAAAAAATATCCAGTTCTATCCTGAGGGATAAAGAATACCTGTCTCTCTCTACACTAATTAAGATAAGTGCTGGTTTTCATCTTGATGCATCTTATTCAGCTTCTGTTCCAGACTCTACTCCAGCATGAATCTAACATGAATGGCTCACTACTTCACAGCACAGTGTTCATTACAAGCAGAAATAACAGATGGATTCTCCTTAGCTGAAAACATGCTTAGCCTTTGATCAGCATAATCTTTTAGAAGATACTAATTTTATTTTCCCTTTTTCCCCTGCTTAAATCTGCCCAAGACTTCTGTGACTTGTAAAGGCTTCTCTTTTATGTTGCAGTATTACGTGCATGCCAGACAGTTGGCGCTTAGTAGAACATTCCCAGATAAATTTGAGATGGAACCAAGTGCTCCACCAAAGGTAAAGTCTGCTTTTGGGGATGAGTTCATCTGCATTTTAGCTACATTACAAAGAGAGAAAGAAAGAGAGTGTGTGTGTGTGTGTGTGTGAGACAGAAAGAGAAATAAGAGAGTTAAGCAAGTTTTGTTTTAACTGAAGGGAAGTAGGAACTCATAGTTAAAAGCTCAACAAGTCATAGACCCAAGCTTCAGTCAGGAGTTTTAATGGTATCAAGATGCAAACACTGGGGTACTAGGTGAAATACAGAAAGAGTTCTTCAGGTGATTTAGAGTGACCTGGATGGGACTATGCCACTTTAGACAAGCTGAGGAACTGGCACTTGGAATTCCTATTAGAAGAGTGGCAGCTTCTAATTTTGCTTCTGATAAATGTCATGGAGATGTTCTGCACAAACCAAATAGAAGGGGAGCAGGGAAAGGATGTTCTAGGGAAGGAGAGGCAAAGTGTTGCCTTCATCTAAACGTGGTGTGTGAGGAGAAGGCTGTGGCTGGAACTGCAAGAGGTCAGTTTAAAGGCACACCTTCAAACAGTTCTTGCATAGTGCATATTAGCACTAATTTGAGAAGGGAGGCTGCTCAGATCCAATGTAAGAACCATGTTATTTAAAACCAAACCTCCAGACACCTGCAGAGAGCAGCTCTTTTAATTTAAATAAGAAGGAGAAAGGAGGCTCAGGCTAAAACCTCTTGCCTTGGTTCTGGTTTTACAGATATTGACATTATAATGAGAAAACTGTTCTAAAATTTCAGACTGAATTCTGTGTTTCAATCAGCATATTCTGACTACAGAGTACAGGTGGATTTTGTGTTTTGTTGGTGGTTTTAAGGCTCAATAAGGGTAGTCATATTTTGCAAAAAGCAGTGCTGGAAGGGCAGCGTATTGTTTATGGCACAGGCTAAAGATCACTGCCATACGAGTGTGTACATAGTAGTGGAGAATGATTGAGGGGATCTGGGTTCAAGAGAGTTTAATTTTCGAGTGCAGAGCAAGTCTGGCTTACACCCCACCATTGATTTCCTTTGAAGTGTTGGTAGCCTTAGATGGCTGTATACAACCAATTGAGGAACACTGTGATAATATATACAACTTGCTTCTCTCTCTGCCAGACGGAAGGTTTCAGGTACCCCAGACCTTCGTCAGTGCCACCATCACCTTCTGTCTCTCAGCCTTCCAGCCCTCACCATAGTGAAGATGAAGATGAGGATGAAAGATATGATGAAGAAGAGGAAGCTGAAAAGGATAGGCAAAACATCAAGTCTCCCTTTTCCTTTGGAGTATTGCCGCAAGGAAAAAAGAAGCAGCATGGAGAATACAGGAACTGAATTTGTTGCTCTCACCCTGACAGGGTCTCTCCATCCATTCAACAGTTTCTCCTGTAGGCTTGGCAAACTTTGTGTTAAGTACAGTGTGATATAATTAGAGAAATCTTAAATGTTACTTGAACTATACTGTTGGAAAGCCTAATATTATTTCACCTTGAAAGTAGTTTAAATGAGAATTTTTGTGTGCCCCTGTGAGGTAGAAGAGATTTCTCAAGCTTAATAAACCTAGAGAAAGTGACAATCCCCTCAGGAGCCTATACAAACTGCAGATCATACCTTTGTCTACATAATCATCTATATTAATCATAGTCTATGCTGATAGCTCCATTATGGGTGGCCCAAGTGTATTTCTGCTTCATTTATGTTCCCACTTTTCCCCTCCTAAACTAAGATGAACTTTAAGACAGAGCTCCAAAAATTTAGAGAAAAAAATTATACACTTGGGAAACCTTGGCAGGGTTAAAAAAGATACAATGAAAACAAAATGGTCTTTCTTTTTCCTTATGCTGTTTATTGTAAGCTTACATCACTTAAAACATTTTTTTACAGCACACAGAAGTGTCTTGATCCAGTGGTAAAACATACTTCCTGTGGAACAATATAAAGTCTTATGCAGTGGACATTTGAATTTTAGAGACAAATGAAGTCATCTTTCTGAAGTCATTTAGACCCACAATAAACAGCAGACCATTTCTTTTCAGATTCCTCTGGTATGTCTCTCTTACTGTTTTCATCTTGTTTTAGATTCTAAGTTTGTTAACAAACTAGTTTGTGAGGAAATTAATGTGACTTGACTACAGAGGATGACAAAATTTCCTTAAGCAACCCCTTCCCCTGCACAGAAACCTACATGCCATAGAGCAATGTGACAACAAAGATGAGTAACTCTAGTTCTTCCAATTGCCACATTAGTCCACGGTCTGTTTCACTTCTATAAGAGACCTAACCCTAACAAATAACTCTAAAAGAATTCCAAGAACACGTCTGCCCCACAAACAAACCATAATTTAGGAAAGCACTTGAAACATCAGAGTGCGTGGGGAATAATTGAACCTCACAACAAGGACTAACATTTAATTTGCCTTACAGAAAGCTTTCAAAAGTATTTCAATTCCTAGAGATGCAGAGAGGGCCAGAACATGCTCTTCAGAAGTAGATCTTGACAGGAAGACATTAGAAAGGAGAGTCATCTTTTATTTTAGAAGTTTGTGCATGAAGAATTTCTCATGCTGTTCAAGACAAGAAATTTCCAAGGAATTGATTCAGCTTATTCTTCAGCAGGTAGGATGATTTAACTTTTGGACTTTTTTACCTTCACTGTCAATCCCAGGGGAAGCCTCAATGTCCAACTTATATTACACACCTACCTTTGAAACACTTAACCATCATTTGATGGCATGTTTTTTACTGTAGGCCATGTAGAACAAAAGTGATTAGGTGTCTATTTGTATTTTTGGCCACCACCTAAAATCAGTTTTAAAATTGGACTTTCATTGTTAAACTGATTTGGGTGCCTGAAAGAATAACTATTCTCAGAATTCTCAGGTTCATGCTTTTATGGCAAAAACTTAATTAGATTTAAAAGGAGTCACTATTTTTTAGCTATTTTAAAAGTAATTAAAACAATGAATAGTTATTTTTTATATGAAAGTGGTGAAAGCAAAGACACTGCAAATACTTTCCTTCATACAGTTTACTAAGTGGAGAACAACTGCATTTTGTGAGTTCAGAAATCTATATACTTCCCCAAAGTGCTTTTAATCAAAGTTTCCTTGCAAAGTCAAAGAACGTAATGGCTGAGATTCCTAAAAAAAAAACAAAAAAAACCCAAACATTTAAAAGGTATATTGATTGAAAGTTAATGTTCTCTTAAATTTTTTTTTTATTAAGAAATCTGACATTATTGCTTGTATTTTTCTTGTATTTCAATGCGCTGGTGTACTGAAGAAAAGAATTTATTCACCCCAAACTCCCTGACATCAAAATTGCATTAACAACATCTGTGAGTGATCCAGCACTTCCTTTGTTGCCTAAAAATGTTCTAGTAGCCACAGGCTGGTGAACATCTGCTTGTCACCGTTCCAGACCCACCTTCATTGTAGTGCTAAAGGATGTGATCACTACACACATATTGTAAATATTGCTAAATGATGGAGGCACAGCACAGATGATACGGAAAGCGGAAAGATTTTGCTAGGGTTGCAGTAAGACAGCTACACTTGTTCTTTCTGGATGAGTTCCAGAGGAGAAAAATAAGCAACATATGTGATCCAGGTTGCAGGTTCTCTTAGATGTGCTTATGGTGTTTGAGTTCCCTGGGAAGAGCAGGGAGCTGGCAAGACATCTTGCACAAATCCAGCTGTGTTTGTTTCAGCACGCTGACATGCTTTGAGCACCTACCCGGTGCTCAGACAGAAAGTGCACAGCTTTTGAGATACAACTATTATGAATATTATGCCCATTCTTCTCAGAAATGTTCCCACAGTGGCCAAAGTGACCTCTGCCTCATGCCTCTAGGCTTGTTCTGGATCTGCCTTGAATGCTAGGACTAGCCATAAGTAGTAAGGCAATTTAACTACTGCAAAACATTCCTGCCTTTTGAATTTGCAGTGTTACAGGGAATGGCTTTTCATTCAGTCAAGGCAACAGATTGCCTAACTTAAATGCCACACATTTCTAACATTTACTGACATCTGACAAGTTTGGTAGCAGCCATCTGTTACATAAACGATAATCTGCCAAACTGCAAATACTAGGGTTTCACAAACAGCTCATCTAAAGGCAGAATGTTTATTCTATTTCATGGTATTTCTAAAGAATTGTTTAAGCTAGTGAACTTAGATCAGGAATACATACAAAAATGAGTCACCTGGGAATGTGATTAGTACAGTTTTTATATCTCTGGGACATTTAGAGGCTTATGAATTTCAAGATGCTAATAAACCTAAGTATGTATATGCCTTCTACTTTTTGTTTGAGCACTGACTGATCATGCTGTAAAATATGATGAAAAATAACTTAGATGCACCTGAAATAGAGTATGCTTGAAACAAGGAGCAATTAAATTACTAAGAAGATTCTGGTGGATACTACTGGTCTTTAGATGAAGTTCATCGTGAATGCATTTTGTCATACAACATATACTGCTATTGAAAGATATACTAGTCCTTAAAAACGAACAAACAAGGACATTTTGATTTCTCCAGTTATGTTCCTCCATGAAATTATATAGATTAAAAACAATTACTGAAAGTGCCTGTAGCGCCATGATAGGAATTAATTCCTCTGTTCCTTCAGATGTGTTTCTTTGTGTTGAGGAGAAGCAACATGATAGTTAATGTGAGCTGACAAAATTAATTAGCAGTGTCATGAGAAAGATCAGAAGAAAGTAGCACTAAAAGATGAAAAGCACAACTAGGGTTAAAGGTTAAAAAAATAAAACATAGTTGCTTGGACACAAAAATCATGTGGCTACTTTTTAATTACATGAGAACTACAGAGGGCTTTCCAGTAAGACCACAAAACTACATAAATAATGTTAAATATATCCTTATCATCATGGAATGATAATTAACCAATTTATGTATAATCCCAGTTTTGCAACTCAAAAACCAGGCCAACAAAAAAGTACAATAACAAAGCAATTAATATTCTATGTGCCTGTTGTCATGCGTGATACTAGATTTGTACCTAGTACACCACCACTAACTCCAGCAGCCCTGCACCTCCTGGCCTCATTAATGACTATGTGTGAGACAGTCATTAACGAGGCCCCCATCCTGTAAAACCTGTCCCACAGCTCACTTCATGTAGCGGGACTCACTCAGGAAGTTTATTCAGGGTACACACTTCTGCATGCATGCAGCTGGGGCAGCACTGAGGTCTGAGTGTGTGCTGTTGCCTGTTCTCTGTGGTGACAGATATCTGCAAAAAAAATCACCTGCTTCGCAGTCAAAGATAGCTGGACTGTTTTAATACCTCGCTGACTTCATTGACCATCAGCAACTCAAAGGGCCAGCAGTGAAGTGGTGAAAGAATCTACCTTTATCAGAAATCAAAAGGTTTCAATATCCAGCTGGGTGGAAGATGGTAAAAGGTTTTCCAAAAACTATTGAAAAATTATTTTTAATGAAGTAGTTGTCCAAAAAGACAGTTTTAATCATCTTTTCAGGTAAGATGGTACAGTGTATTTTAAATTTTGGGTGGGACATACAAAATGGTCTAAACAAGGCAGGAACTTTGCAAATAATTTCCTTATCCAAACCAGTAACTTTTAATCAGTTGGCATTCAAAATGTTGCTATGAGTATGTACGTCACCCTTTGGGAACTTAAGTGAAGATGGATGAAATACTCTGTTTCCACAAATCCTGATTTCAGGGTATATGCAATACAAAGGTTAAAGAAATTTGAAATATTTCACCAGTTTGATAGACTGTCTGTCAAGTAGCCGGGGCGATCATTGTTTTCTTCTTCAACTGTAAGACAAGACACAATGGGGAAAAACAAGCTGTAGGTAAAGGAAAGTTCAATCAGCCAAAGTTTTCACCAGATAAGATGTGCCTCAGGCGCAGGCCTGGTGTAACGTGACTGCTTAGCTAAGAGATGCAGGCATTGATAGAAATAATCATAACTTCTCTCATTTTAAATGTAGGATTTTTTCTGTTTGCTGAAGAGCAAAGATACAAACCATGTGCAGAGAGATACCTTAGTACAAGGCACAAATTTTTCATGCAGAAGGAAATAATGTATTTGTTCTTTATTTGCATGTTTCTTTCAGTCAAGAGGATTCTAAAATCACCTGACAGTGATTTTCTGAGAGTGCAGCGCTTGCCTCGGTTTGACTGTGTTATTATTCCTGAACACAATGACGGCAGTGTTATTCCATGTAGTATTTTTCAAACAAGGTGTCAGTTCTGCTTAGCTCTCTCAAACACATCACCTTTTTTCTCAGAGGGCTGTTGCTGTCCAGTGTCTCCTCTGGAGTAGCAACGGCAGGCAGGAAAATAGGAATTTATGAATTTAATTTATAAATCAAGAACTTCAGATTATTTTCTCTTTTAGTTAGCACACAAATGACACTTGCACTGATTTGTCTTTTGAACTTCTCATATATTTTGTCCTAAAGCACTATGCTCATTTTTAATTCTGCTTTTCTCTCAATCAAAATGCCACTGAATTTTTTTGGTTAGCAAAGTTCTGCCAGGGCAGGGAAGAAAGAGATGAGCACAGAGCCCCAGTGCTACATGACGTACAGTGTGAGATTTTAGGAAGTGGAGAAGACAGGAATGGTTCCAGCATATCTACACATAGACAAGGTAAATTCTGTCAGGTGTTTCTCACACCCTTTTTTTCATTTCAGGAAAGCTGAACGCTTTAGATAACTAAGGAGACGTGCTATTGTAGCGATGGCAAGGCGGTCATTACACACTGTTTATGATGGCAAAGGCTATTAGGCAGTAACAGGCCTGTCTTACCACTCATCTATGTGAAAGGTACAAAACTACCTCATATTTTACTAGGGTTTTACTTCACATTTCCTAATTCAAATGCTTTATCTTTCATGATAACAGAAATTAAGATTCTGAGTAAGGAATTGACAACCAGAACAATAAGAAACAAAGGTAGCTTCTAGCCACTTTCTGTTCCTCCCTGTCCTGAACCAAAGAAGGGAGGAGTGTAACTTAGACAAACTCCTGGGCTTCTATATGCTACAACAGCCTCCCCAGCACCCAGGGGTCAGAGCACAGCATGGACTTTCCACAGCACCGTAGGGTTTATCCTCCTTTTACAATCCCCCTGTCCCCAGCTCCATTACCAAAAAATAGTCTGTGTACCTGGAGAGGTGAAAGGTGGAAAGACAGAGGACTTGGTTAGCACAGGTTTAGCGTCTCAGCCTGGTGAGCTGTATGTATGCATCAGATGATGAGGGGTTCTGGATAATGACTTTACAGGAAAACTGGTCTAGGGAGGGAAAGTGAACTACAGTGGGATGAGGGAGCTGGGGAACATAGTGTAGGGGTCCTCATATAAGGGGGTGCAATATGCATGAAGGACATGAGGAAACAAATTATTGAAGCCTGACTCAGTAGCTGGGTTTTGCTGGGGGACGTTGTGGAAGGGAGATGTGGGTTCTGAGGTTCTGAAGTGAGAAGCGGAAGCAGGTGGTGAGGAAGCAGGTGGTGAGGACAGAGAAATGGGAGGGTTAGACCATATCTCTGGGAGGCTGGGAACACATGAATGAATTACAGGATTTTTCAGGGTATTTCAGGGCTCTGCCTCTAACAGTCATTGGGATCCCTTGTCAACTGTGCCAGCAACAGAGCTCTCAGGAGCCAGATGTGAATCCCACAGTTCCTCTGCTGGGACTTTTTAGGATTCTTTTAAGCCTTTCCACCAGGACATAAGAGCCAATGGAGGAATGAAAATTTCACAAGCAGACAATATTCTGCAGAAAAAGGAGCCCCAGTAGAGTTTTGTTTTGGAAAATTCAATTCAAAATAGCCATTCCCTTGAATCTAAACCAATAAAAATCAGAAAAGCAAATTAAAAGCAGAATGTACAAAAGTTTGCCTACTATCATGTGTCTGATTCATGTTCTAGTCTGTGTAAATGTACACTCTAATACAATGCACTCTGTGGAATAATACCTCATTTCAAACCAGGCCTTCTAGATAAATTCACTAAATTGTTAGTAAATGAAATACTGATAAACCCTTTTTTAAAAAGTCAGGGTAAAACAAAATATGCATTTAAATATGCATTTACCTTCCTCTTGTGCTTTCCATAAGGTACTAAGGAGCAGTGCTGCAGCTTCAGAGAGAGAGAAAGGATTTGTGCTTTGGCTGCGTGTTTCTAGAATTATAAAATCAGAGATGCGTGGTTTGTTAGTGGTTACTGGCATTTATTTATTTTGTTCTTTGCTTTTTTATCTGTATAACTAGAGACCCAAAGAGAAAAAAAAATACTGTTGTTTCCTTTGCTCTATAACATTCTCTGCTCAAAACCAGCCTGATAGATATCTAACACAGAAGAGACTATCAATCTTTTTAAAAAGGAGGCTGTTTTAAAGTCTCTGGGAGGGTAAAACAAAACAAAACATTTTCTTTTTTCCTATGTTCCTTACTTTGCTACAACATTCTGTTTCCTCCAGAAACATTGTCTAGCATGGATTAATATTGTCTACTTTTGTCATTTGTCAGTTCAGCACAATTAATAACTGGATTTGATTTTTTCCAGTGGAAAAAGAAAGTCAGCGGTACTGATGATAATCCCACTTAACGGCCAGATCTGTCTGGAACGTCACTTACATAAATGAAGTCACACAGGTACACAGGAGAGGAAAGTCAGTCAGTCTTTATCACATGCTTTTTGGAATGAAGGAACTAACAAAAGGGACTTTAATTCCTTTCTAGAATATAAATCCAGGAAAGCAAATTGCCTCCAGTTTCCACAGATTTCTCACATAATCTGAGGATACCCCTGTGCACATGTACTTACCGAGCTGCATTCTGTCATACAGGTCCTTTCGCCGGCTCTCATCTGAGATGAATCGACGTCCCTCTACAAAAGCAGTGGGAAAAGGGTGAAAACAACCTCCCAAATCTGTTGTAATTCCTGCTTCACAATTCCTAAAGTAGTCTTGTCAAAAGACTTCTACAAACATAAAGATGAAATGGGAGGCATAAGTCCATCCCAGACTCTTTCCAAATCGGCAATGGCCTATCCTGAACTGGAACACTCAATACATACTTTATTCCACAGAACTGGTGTTTCAGCACTTTTCATTCTTGTATTAAACTGCTGTAGGAACTGTACCTAGGGCGGAATTTACTGTCTTTTCCTCACTCCTTCCTCTACTGCTGTACAGTTAAAAGCCTTCAGTCTCTTTGCTGAACTATAAAGTGTTACCTTCTAAATGGATATTTCTATTTTAAAAGTGAAAAAAAAAATTCTAAAAAAATAAAATTATTTCCTGTGCATCAATAAGAATGATACACAGGTCAGTATAGAAGTAACCCAGTACATCATTCAGTTAGAAGATTTAAACAAAAAAAAGAAGGGGAAAATTATTTGCTTTTATGAATAGAAATAATTTCATGAATGTCACTAGAACTTCTTACAGTTACACTTACAGTTGTTTGCAGCCTATATTTATTTTGTGTTGTTATTATTTTTATTTTCTCCCTTTTGCATTTCTCTGAGAATTGTGATCTTCAATTTTTTTTTCTTTTTATTTCAAGAAAGCTATTTTTCCTGCTTTCTTAATACCTACCCTACCCGATAGCTTTTAATTTTGAAACAATAATTCAGAATATATATTTTTTTAAAAAACAATAGTTCTGTTAGATTTCCTGGGTTTGCACCAAAGGACAAAAATCTCTCTTTGGCTCTAAATTTTATCTTTATATTTAATGCTTCTTTAACTCTGGACTGACAATGCAGAAACTCAAAAGGTCATTTGCACAACCTTAACACCACAATATTGATTACACTGATGTACAAGTTCTCCTTAGAAGAGGTTGCCAGAGATCTTTATACCAACTCTAATGCAAGATGCTTGTAATATGAATCTGTAAGATTTGAGATGTTTTAATCAAGCCTGAGTGAGAATAAGGAATGATAACTATATCCTGTGTTTTAAACCCCCTTTAAGAATATTTCAGATAAGGCAACTCCTTTTCCAATAGGTTTTACAATCAAACTTCAAACTTTATACATTTTCAGTACTTTGTTTTGCTTTTCTTCTTCTAACACTTGCTTTGTGGCAATGCCACTGTTTCAGAGACAAGAAGAAATAACAATTAGCACTTCCCTGCAGGCCTCAGAACTTCTACATCCACATCAGACTCAGGCATTTACTGCTTGTGTGGAGCTCAAAAGAGAAAGAGCTTGAGACTTACGTGCACCCTTCAAATAGAGCATAGCCTGAGGAGTCCAGTTCCTCCTTTGGAAATGAGCCTTTATGCCAAAAAAGAGAAAAGAGACATCTCAGCGTTGCATGCCATTACTAACTAGTACAGATACTTAAACAGCACCAACCTGTGAGACAACATTCAGCCTGAGCGAGCTATTTACCTGAGGGACACTCCAGGAGAAAGATATGAAGGACGCTGCCAAGAACAGTGCCATTGCAGATGCTGATGGTTTGCGCAGTCCCTGTGAACAAAAAGGAACCACAAGGTACAGGAAAAGCCTTTCACATCTGTAGATCCTCTCAAATTGAAATCTAAATGTGAGGGTATTTCCAGTCCCTCCTTTCTCCCTGTCTTGCTTCCAAACCTCCTCTTGCTCAGTGGCTGTTTCAGCTTCAATACACAGTGATCTGATGGGAGGATGAATGTTAAATCAAACAGACTTTATTCTCTTTATTTATATTCATTAGAAAGGTTCCATACCGGTGAGAACTGCCATCGAGGCAAGCACCTCTTGTGTTCCCATTTACAAGGACGTTAGATCTCCCATGAATGAGAATAATGTACAAACTAAGGGAGAAAGATGATATATATCTTGATTTTACCAAACCTTGAATGATAGACAACAAGCAAGTGTAGGGGACTTGTAATTCCAAGCAAACCAACCAACCAGGAGAGCGGATTAGTACTTCCTCAGGAAAAGAAGGTTTTAAAACTTAGCATCTTATTTGCATCCACCATGATTACACACAGGTCACAAGAAAGGCTTTGATTCTTGGAGTTTGTTCGCTGATGCAGCACATGCAAATGGAAGCATTGAGCATGAATCCTCTGCAATAAGTTGCGTCTCTGCTTGTTCGCACAGACCGTGTTGTTATTCATGCATTGATAACAGTGATGGGCAACATTATGATTCACAGTGGTTTATTTCATGCTGGTTTTGAGAGCACATTGTGCTATCACTGCTTTTTTAATGCAGTTGTTTCAATCACTCTGAATATAACTATGTGTATATTCCTCTCAGGTTATTTTTAAGTTAAAATTATTAAGCCCCCCTGCAGTTCTTAAATATTATTCTCTCATGAAAAAGCATAAATTGCAAACTAAATGTTTCCCACACACCGAAAGAGTCTCACTCACCTTCATACTTAGTTCAGTGGCAGATCTTCAGTCTTCTTTTCTTGGGATAATGTGTCACAAGATCTCCTGCAGGTTTGGGGGTCCCTTTTTAAATCTTCAGAGTGAAGGTACCCTCCCCTTCTGTGGCAGGGCGGAGGAGTCTAACAGGATCTCTTGTCAGACCTGTAGATGGAGAAGTAGAAGGTCTGATAACTCCTGAGGGAAACCTGTAGTCTTGCAGGAAGTCAGAGAAATGATTGAAAGAAGAATACACTGGCACCCCATTAGCCAGGTGAATACCTTCTGAATACATCAGCATCAGCCCTGTGCATTTGCAATACGTCACCTTCTTGATTGATCACCACAGCCAGAAGCAGGTATTAATATGGATGGTGAGTGTTTACCTAGGATAATCTAACTTGTATCAGATTGTGGGAGCTGGAAAAGTCAGTAAATTACTCTGCAGTCATAACATGCCAACATCAAGAAAAAGGTGACTTATCCAGTGTCACTAGCTTGAGATTATTCCTAGCATATATTTAGAGGATGCAGTTTCTTGTTGGATTCTCCGATCATCTCCTGCATCTAGTTTTCTTACACTCAAGTAGAAATAAGAAAGCTGAATTAAAAAACATCAGCAAAACACCCAACCCCCAATAGTCAGAAACACTTTTCTGTCTCATTGATTGGTTGGAGTAAGAGCACAGATCGTGGGCTTGAATAGGTCAAGCAGTGGAACAGTAAACAGAAAAAAGGCAGGAAGCGGGAATCAGAGTAGCCATTTCCACAAGCTACTTCTAAGTGATGGTTGGACTCATCACAGTCACGGATAGTAGGTTTGGTCCTCAGGCAAAGAGCTGCTCATGGTTGATGCCTAGCCTTGTTGGTTCCACAGATAAGGTTTTCATCTCTCCTCCTTTATTTTTTCCTTTGTGAAATAGGAGAGGGAAGAAGAAGGGGAAGCAAAGCAAACAGGGAGATAGAAATTTGCTGTTTAGAAGACTGGCCAATAGAAGGTTTACTACAGCAGCCTCACAAACAGGACCAGCTTGTGGTGTAACAAAAATACAGGTCAGCCCATGTATGTGACAAACGCGTGCCCATGTGTGTGGAGTCTGAGTGAGGAGTGTGCAGATAGGCACTGCTAAGGCTTGTTACGAGCTTTTCCCTGACATGATATGTCTGTGGAGACTGCTCTGAAGCACACTCACACTGATAGTGAAGGTGTAATTGCTCTCCTGCTTTTGGGGGAATATTGCTCTGTTCTCTGCTCATGCCGGACAGAATTGTTCATCGAGTATACAGAGCTGGTATTAGCTGTGACTTACTCTGGTGTAGATACAAGAAATGAGAGGGAAGTTCAGGTTTTGCCCTCATGCAGCTCTTGTGATAGCTGGGAGCTGCTATTATACTTCTATCCTTTTAAAAAGGCCATGCCATGATGCACCCTAGCCAGCAGAAGGGATTCTACTTGCATCTACTTCAATGTGAAGTTTACCTTTTCCTTGCTGTCTTCCTCTTGCTCTGACAGATCAGAGACATATCTTGATGATGTTTAACCCTTAGCCTTAGAAGGGGGCTATGCATTGCATCCAGGAGACATTTAACAAGCAGAGACTTGGAAAAGATAAAGCTACTCACCTATTCCTTTCTGGAATAACTTCAGAACTTCTCTTTCAGCACAGTCCACAGGGCCAGAATCAAATGTACAACTGAGCCTGTGAAAATTAACTTCCTACCTTTGGTACTGGTCAATGTAAAGTATATTCTCTTCATTATGGTTCTCTGTGTGGTTGAAAAACCAGAAGGCACTGAAAATAAGCCCTGGTTCTCCTGCCACTGGAATGAGACAAGTTAACACAAAATAAACTGTGATATCCATCTTAGCCCCTTCTTTTCGCACTGGGGAGAAGGGGAAGGGAATGGGAGGCATGGAGAAAGATTTGTGTTGTTACCATACTGCAGAAAGACAACTTCAGCTTATCTTCTGACCACCTTCCAAAGTCTGAGCTGCTTAGTTGGTATTGCTGGAATCTCACTCTATCTTTTTCAAACCTGACTTACTGCCAGAGTCCCACTAGCCTCCTTGAAGACTGGGGCTTGTTTGAGGCTGCCTAGGGGCAGCAGGGAGCTGAACTGGATGGGTCAAAACCTGAACTGCTTTATTGCGGGATCAGGTGACAATCAGCTCAAGAGCAAATTCAGGGCCTTGACAGCATTCTCTTAAATTAAATGGTTTTAATGATGTACCATCAGATGTCTCGATGGCACTAAGGTGTCTAAAAGTGAAGTGTTTAGTAGCAAGAGACAGGCTACCTCACCCAAACACCATCCAGGGCACCTGAGACACGCACATGGGATTGCCAGCTGTGATACAGGCCTACAAGGGACCCAAGACTTGTGGAGAAGCAGCTGAAGGGCAGGCAGGATACCCAGGGCACCTAAAATGTCACTAATTGATCTTGACTAGGAACTGAATCACTCCTACAGAGTGGAAGGAAACTGAACTTCAAAGAGCACTCTCTGGCCACAGAGTATAGAGCATTAAGAGAGAGGGACTGAATTCCGCTCTGGAGATGTCTGTGTCTGTTCATTGGTTTCAGACAGCATTTTACACAGACAACATCAAGTGAAATGAACCCAATCCCAAACTGAATTTCCTTTTTTTTTTTTTTTTTTTTCCAAAAGGTTTTTATTTTTCCCTTAAATTCCCTGTGCCTTTGTGGCTAAATCCATTTATTTTCACTATCACCAGCGATTCTAAGTTGCTTTGGTGTTTCAAAAAAATATATATATTTCAAAACCACCTCCCTGGAAATCTGTAAGAAGTCTGCATGAGGAAAAAAGAACTCCAGGTTTGCCAATCTTACTTTAGTGATTAAAATTTAAAAGACTCTTCCCTTCATAGCTCTTCCTTGTCATGATCCTATGAGAAGGTGATCATCTCACTCTTCCCAGAAATCTAGCCACTTATGAGATGGCGTATGGGACATGATTTATTTGCAAACAGCAACAGGAGGCAGTACTTTGGGAAGGAAATGCACGTCCTGAGAGTGTTTGCATTTACAAAAAACCATGTGGATATGTATAGGCATATGTAAGCTTGTACTCTTGAAAAATGAAGTAGCCTGTAATTGGGTTATGGATCATAACACACTAAAAAACTTCAGGATGGTGAGCTGTACACGAAACGCTCATTGTCAATCTTGCCATTTCTCAGCTGATTCACATAAATGAGGAAGTGGCTTTGGCATGTAATCAATACCCTAAATGAAGGAAGTAGAGTGAAGCTTGCTGTAGCAGCAGGACCCCTTATTAGAAATAACATAACCTATTCTTATTCTTACAGATTATCTAAAGGGCAGAGGATGCTTATCCTGACACTGTAAATGATAAAAAGCCAATTTCTGGGATTGAAGTTCAGTGCTGAGGTGGGTGAAAAAGTTCTCATGTGGTGGAGTTTTACCTAATGGGGTCAAGCATACGTCACTGACTTGCATCACAACCTTGTACTTTCCCAAATCTTTC
>NW_010316393.1:29424-74622 GCF_000700745.2 Antrostomus carolinensis
CTAATTTTAAACTTCTGGTAAGGACACCAGTGGTCCATTGCTTGCTTTTGAGTAAAAGCTGTAGCTGTTGTTTGTAGGTGGCCAGTAGGTGCATCAGCAAATATGATATTCTGACAGTGTCAGGGTGTAAGTCTCCTGAAATTTATGACCTTTGTCTCTTGTGCCTATTCTCATTTCTTTTGTGCTTTCCTGCTGGCTTGTTAACTCTTTAGGAAATGCATCTCACTTCTGTCTGGCACCTGAACAGCACCTGGCACAGTGTAGTTCTGGCTCATACGTGCTAAATGTGGCATCTTAACAGGCTGTGAACTATCATGACAGAGTCTGCAAAGTAGGAAATTGCAAACAAAGAATTTTGTGTTTAATTTGCAGTAAGGGGATTTAAGTTAGGTAGTAAGGCAAGCTTTCTAGCAGTTAGTGAAATATAAATAGATTGCCTTGGATCTATTATCACTGAGAAACTCAGAGAACAGATCAGGCAGCCCCTTCTTAGGACTCACTGGTAAACTGATCCTGCCCAGAAATATGGTGATGAACTGTCTGACCTCCTAACATCTTCTTTTGGACCTGTTTTTTGAGTTTCTGTCTCTGGACTTTAACCCCAACCCAGACTAGGGGGGAACTTTGTGTCCAAGTTTCATATTCACCTCATAAAACCTGTTGACTGAGCAAACCTTACTTGCAATCCATCAATACGTTTTATGTCAGCCATTGTATGTCATATGAACATGGTTTTCAGTTTGTTGTAGGGCTTTTTTGAGTATAGGCCCTAACTTATAGAATCCTGAAATATTTTGAGCTGGGAGGGACCTTTAAAGATCACCTAGTCCAACCACTCCTGTAATGAGTGGTTGTAATGAGCAGGGACATCTTCAGCTTTTGTGAGAAGTTGTATTTTCATGGTGCAGCTCTGAAGGGAAGAGATACTCTCTGACGTAAACCAGGTGCATGATTACAGAGGCCATTAGTTGCTGGCCCAAAATTTATGTAACTACCTTGTTGCACATTCAGTGCTGTAATATCTGTGGGCCTGATTTGAGCACTACCGGACACTAGAGTAGCTTTTCTTCTTTTCTCTAGACTGTATGAGAACTGTACTAAGAACTGCTTGAGATACAGAACAAGCTGTAGAAAAGCTAGTCTGCTAGGGAGCATCTAAATGCCTCACACAACAGGGGTAACAGCCTTTGTTGAGGACCAAGTGTGATCAATGCTACATTCATGTCCAGGCACTACTCTTCTCATAAGTGTATTGCTGAAAGAGAAGAAACTTCAAGGGATAATTGTAAGCAAAAATTCAGTATGTTGGGGAGAGATGTTTAAAAGTATCAGGAAAGAGTAGAAATACACAAATATTTGTAAGGTGTGAGCATCACAGAAAGAGGTATTACTCCTGAAGTTCAGTGAATCGTAGGATGGTACAACATTTTTTTCAGTAATGGACAAATCTGGGTCAAACACCAGGAAAAAAAGACGAGCTGAAAACCAGTTCTTTCCAGTTTGCAAGATAGAAAGGAGACCTGACCATCTGACTACAGGCATTTACAAAGTATGTTAGCAGAAGCCGTACAGCTCTTCAGACGGGCAGATATTACTGAACATACGTGGCAGAACATACCTTCCTGTAATGACAGAAGCACCAAAGGCCAAGGAGTCATCTGACCTTTTCTTCCACCCCCATGAACTTGGCAAAGAGGATTTTTGTCTTTGTCAAGCTGCCTACCAGGCTACAAACTATGCTGAGTATTACGCATGCAGTTGTCTCCTTTTGACTGAACAGTGTGTTTGTCATACGGTCTCACCCATGGAGCTGGGCAAGAAACAGATGCTGCTGCTGAGCAGCTGGATGCCAGCACTTCATTGTAAACAGTGCCCAGAATTGGGACAGGGGAAAAAAGGCAAATTACACTGAGAGAGAGACTGCGTGATAGCCAGATGGTCGGGTGCCAGAGACTGAAACAGTGTGCCCCGTGTTCTTGACAGACAAAGTGCCCAACTTCTGCAAGAGTGGTCCATAAAATGTGCGGCCTCTTGGTCCAGTTTTCCTTATCCATGCATACCGTGAGGAATAGGGAGGGGCTGGTACATTTATATAGAAATATACACATTTATATGCAAAATACATAACTTATGTAAAGGAAAATGTTGTTAAAGGCCAAACAGGAAACCCTGGGGAGTATTTTCAAGACAAACCAAGTAACTTGGGAACTCGGCTGCATTAATATTTCTTAAACTTTAAACATTTGTCCTCAATATTTGCTCATGCATACTGAACATGAGGTACCCTTGACTCTTGAATAGCATATATTTTAATCCCACCATGCAGAGAACACAAAGTCTACTAAAATAAGAGTAATTTTTTGTGTTACACTGTTGTAACAACAAACATCATTGTTTGAAACAAAGCTTGGTTCTAGAGGTAGAAGTCAAATTTGAGGGAGAATAAATAGCTCTACCTGATGCCCCAAGTCATCAGAACTGACAGATATTTCAAGAGATACTCTCAAAGTGGGTGGGAAACAACTTCAACCCGGTCTGTCAGTGCTTACCTGTCTCAGCCCACAGTGAAGCTCTAAGCAATACACAGTGTAGCACAGCAAAGATGGGTAGTGAGCCAGATGTGCTTGAACTGCATTCCAGGCAAATGGGGGTTGCTGGAAATTTCCTGCTGCTGGATCCCCCACATCACTGAATCATGGTCTCACAGCAAGTTACAAGTATTTCTTTTTGAAGAGCTGAATAAAATAGCACAAACCCCACAAACTGATTCAGCTGTTACATGAGTCTGTGATTCTACCTGTCCTGAAGGAATACAAAGGAAAGGACCTGCTATTTGTTTAGATTAGTAACTTTATTGTGAATGTTGTATTACTAGAGTTTATACTCAAGCACAGTAATTAACAGCTTAGCTGTTTTGCAGTTACACTTAACTCTTTATAAAGTCCCATGGCATTTGTTATCTGAAGTAATGTAAGGAGGAGGCAGACTATGTCTTTGAAACTTTTAGGAGTGTATCAGGCATCTAATTTAAATCTCAGATCCTGTGAATGAAGCACTGCTTCCTATGCCCCTGCTTTTCTCTCCACCTCTCACAGCTTAGATTGCAAGGTCTATAAGCAAGGCTTGTTTGCTCCTGCACCTGCTTAGTGCCTACTCTGATAGCTGTACAGCAGCACAAATACCTGGAGAAGCCTCCCTGAGTAGAGGTCACTTGTTCCTGTCAAGGTAAGAAAAAAATAGGGGTGCTGTTTTAATGTGGGAGGTCTTCTCTCTAAACCAATAAGTTAAAAATCTTCCCATTTACTAAATCTCTCAAAGATAATGGAAAAGAGAGGAGATTCTTACCTGGATTGTTTTAATTTCAGAAATATTTATCAGCTTTACTCATGGAAGAAAGAGCGTCTAGTCAAAAACACCCATGCTAGTCAAACCAGAACCAATTGCATCAGCTCCATGGTCTTTAGTCATGCTGCTGGCATATAGTGTCAAGTTTTCACTTTTATTTAACAGTTTTCCCACAACACAGGGAACAGCAATGTCAGCTCAATTCTACATTTTGGGTCAAAAAGCACCTGTGAGAGCAGGTCTTACTTTTTTTTCCAGAAGCAGTGAAATAGCCTGTGGTAGATTGGGAAGTGTCAATTCTCCAAGTGTTTGGAGAAGTCTGATGGGCTGTGCAGTGAGTAGGTACTGGCCAGGCAGTAGTATTCCCTCAACAAGATTATTCTATTTACATTTATTTGTACAGCATACACCTAAAGATCCACAGTGTTAAAATGCAAATCTTGTTTAAGCATTTAATGCTAAAAAGAGGACTTGGTTAATAGTCCTAATGAGAAAACTGCTTTTTTGTGCTCACAGAACCAAGTGCAGAGTAGGCAGTAACACAGAGACTCTTTAATACACCATCAGCCCAGGACATTTCAACTTTTGCCTTCCTCTGAAAAGTGGTAAGAGCTATGAAATTTATACAGTTTCTGGATTGTCTGCTCACACTGTCAGAGGAGAAACTAGGAGAGATCTGCCTCTGCCTGAAAATTTGCAGTAGGTGGGAAAAATAAGAAAGATCTGCTAATAATAGAATTGAGAAACATTCCAGGTACCTGAGTTCAGACACAGCAGTGAGCTATATCATTATTTTCCTGTTTTAAAAATAAGTGTAGGATAGCAGGGAGACTTCAGAATGCTTTGAAATTCCAGGCAATTTGTTAAACAGCTGCAGAAGAGGTGTGAGAAAACACGTAGAAGGGCTAGAAGGCTGGAGACTGATGGTTAATTGGTACCTCATGGCAGCTCATTGCCCCTCTCAGCCTGAGAGCCCAGTGGCAGGCACCAACAGGTGTACCTTGTAAAGCTGATTTTCCAGCAAAGAGCCCTCTGCTAATTTGAGTACCAAAGTTCATTCAGCTCATCCTCCTCAGAGGAACAGCTAAAACAGCTTTTGTTATCCTGTGCTATCTCTACCTGTGAGGAATACAAGATTTTTTTTTTTCCATGTGCTATTGTAAGTATAAGGTCTTGGACTGTTTTACTTTTAATGGGGAATTGCAAGCAATATTTAAAAACACATTGGAGTTAAAAAGACTAATATTCTTTAATGGAGGGTTACTTACATCTGCTTGAAGTCTCTTGGGCACTTAGAGAATGTACTTAAATCTAACTGCAATGCTCTCAAGTTTTTGTTTTAAAAGATGTTCTGTATCTCTACTATAGGAGATTGCTTTAACTTCCTAGCATTTATTTTTACAGAGTAAATCTCTTAAATCAGGAAAAATAATAAGAAGCAGTCTCTTCTCTAAAATTATTTTCAGAGTCTTACTGTTTTGTTTTTGGTTTTTTTTAACTATTCCTGTGGCTAAGGACATTTTTATTAAGATAAATGTAACTACTTACAGAAGCAGCAGCAGAAAAATAAACTTGGACATCTTGACTCTGCACACATGAAAACAAGCTGCTGGCATGCAGGAAACTTGTAGTAAAGCAATTTAAGTAAAACATTGAGTATTTATGTCTGTTGCAGTCTAGATGAATGAATACATACATGTGACTGTCCTCTGCTTTCCAAGGTTATACAAGTGACAGCTTGTGTTAAATGCTAGTGAAGCATGTTGGTGTTTTTGAGAAAAGAATTGTTTTTTTTTCCTATGTAAAAGAAAAGCAGGGTGCTAACACCTTGAGGAGGGGGAGGCTGCTTCATTTTATTTCTTGATACACAGTTTAAGTAAAAAGACACAGTTCAGTGAAGTCTATATCCTTCTGAGAGCAAGTTGGTATTCGCACTATGCAGGGGGAAATCCCTTCATGGTGAAGGAGTCTGGTGTTCTGCCCCTGTGGGCAGCCACGTCAGTCCCTCTCACGTGCACACATCACCTCATGAGCTCTAGTTATAAAGCTGTTGTTTAATTTTCCTCCCTCTTCACCCCTAACAGAAGTCTGGTTTGTAAGGGTGCTATTCTGATAGGCTGGCTATGAGTAAAACCCAGTCTTGGATGATCTGAGGACTGTTGCTGCTGGTCATGTAGGTTATGGGGTTAACACTGGGTTCTTGACTGCTTCCCTGCTTCTTCAAAGCAAGTGTTGGCTTTTAGTGTGTATTCTGGTTTTTGTTTTTTAACATTGTGTATAATCTTCTGGAGAGGAGCAATACAATGTATTTTCAGAGCTGAGGAGTTGAAAGTGATAGAGTGGTGGAAGGTAGGTATATAGCTGCAAAATATCACTTAAATTCTGATTCTTGGGAACTTCATCTAGCTTTCTCTGGCGCATTATGTTTTTAATCGTATATCTCTTATAGTGATCTAAATGTCATAGCTAACTTTCAGTAGCATTGCTTGTTTCCCTGTTGTTTCTTTCCAATGACAAAGATTCAGTCAAGCTGCTGATGGAGCTCTGTTCAACTCTGATCACATTTGTTGGGGTACGCTGGCTGGTGGATGGTGTTTCTCACTGCTGGTGTTTCAGCAGATGCTCTTTTTGGGGGTGAGGAACTGTGAGTGAAGGCCACAGTGGGACAGTGTCAGATGAAAGCTCCCAGCTCCTCAGTTCAGAGGAGAAGGTTGCAAATTGCAAGTAGAGATGGGTATCTCACTTGAAACATGGCTCTATGCCTGCAAAATTCACCCTCCATGCCTTGGTCACACACACACTTATCTTATTGGAAATATCTTTTTAAAATATTGTCTGGAAGAACAGATGATAAAAAAAAACAAGTAGATTTGAAGTGCCTCTGTCAGTTTTGTTTCATGGGTAATTCCCTTTGTGGTAGTGTGAGAACTGTAGATGTGGCTAATTAGTGTAAGAAACAACTGGGGTTTATTTTTGTTGTTGTTGTTGTTCTTGTAGGCTCATTGAAATGCTGAAACTCTTGTTGCACTCACTTTCCCATCTCCTCACATCCCCCAAGCCAGTGTCCACAAAGAGAAAACCCAGAAAGACAGACTAATGTTTTCCTGAAAGTAAACTTCATTTAAATCTTGGCTTATGAAACCTGTCGTGAGATGGTATCGGGAAAGCTGCAGGCTCGGAATACTTCAACTGGCCTGTGTAGCTGTGTTGCAGGGTTTGACTGGGAGGCCATTGAAAGATCAGAAACTGATAATGTCTATAGCTGTAAGAGAGACCTTCAGTAAATAGCTGGACACTCGATGCTGTTGGACCTGAGCAAAAAGCCATGGAACCAGGGAAGGAAGTACATGCTACAGGTGTGATCAGAAGTAATAGTTACAAAAGTTGTGGGAGGTTTTTGTTTCTTTTTAATGAACACTTTTTATATAAAAAAGAAATACCCAATTTGAGATAAATTGTCTGAGTAATATCGTTTAGTGCTTACTTTAATCTAAAAAGATAGTTGACTGCTACATTGCAGGGAGTTCTTCTGCTCTTATTTTTGTTTCCCTCTTCGCTGTGTCTGACACAGTTATTGTACTTAAGAATAAGCAGTGAGATTTCACAAAGTCTGTCTGTCTTTTTCTTCCTCACCTTTTCCAAATCCACATCACTTCTAGTTCCCTGAAAATCTAAACATCATGACTGAAGGTGTCTGTCACAGCTGGTATGTGGACCAAGGATTTTCAAACCACATGATACCAAAGCTCCAAGTTGTCTGCTGAAAGGAAGAATTGGCACAAATAATATGAGTATGTTGATCATCCTGACTCTTATCTTGTCCTTATTCTTTTCAGATACCTTGCAAAGGAGGTGAATTGATAATGTCTTCAGAACATGGAGCTAACAAACGGCATCATAACCCAGTGGACAGTATATGCAGAAAGATCAAATCTATCCAGATGATGGACCAAGTCTCTAACCCTGCTTTACAGATACCAAAATTTCAGTCCCGGAACTTTGACAGTCCACAGTGCAATATCAAAAAGAATCTAGAAGAAATACTGAAGAAAAGAACTTTCAGAAGTCATGATAGTACTGGTCCACACTTCATCAGTCCCATTTTGTCTTCAGACTTGCAGTTGCTGCCACCTTGTCTCGAGTGTATCTCTGACTCCTGTCCTGCAAACGCTACATATTCAGTCATTAAAAGTGAAGAGAGACCCAGCAGCTCGTGGGTGCCAGTATGTGACGTGGAGAACTGTTCTCCATACTACAGATCCAGACAGGCTAACGCCCAGAACAAACGGTGTGCTTTATCAAATATCGAATATAAAGATGTGCCTCATCAACAGAAGTATCTTGCGTCGAGTCCAAATGTATATTTCTTCACATCTGATAAAAAGTCAGAAAGTACTGTGATCCAGTCTCCTGTGCCAAAGAGATTATCTTGGAGTGAAAGAGGTAAAAATACTGGGAACCCAGCCCCAATCCAAAATCCTAGACATCCAAACAATTCAGCCTACATAGATGATGTTTATTTACTACTTAAGCTAGTAACATTATGTTTTAGAATCACTTAAATCCAGTAAGTCTGCAAAAAGAGCAAGTGAAATCTTAAATTTTCATTAAAAAATGTTAATGTGGATGTAAAATGTGAGGAAGTAACATCAAAAACTTTTTCAAATTTGCCAATTCCTTTTTGTAGATGAGATTTGAGAGGTTCCGCTTAAACTTGAGAAAAAACTGCTTTACAGTGAGGGTGACAGAGCCCTGGAACAGGCTGCCCAGGGAGGTTGTGGAGTCTCCTTCTCTGGAGACATTCAAGACCCGCCTGGACGCCTTCCTGTGTAATTTCGTTTAGGTTCCTGCTCCGGCAGGGGGATTGGACTAGATGATCTTTCGAGGTCCCTTCCAATCCCCATCATTCTGTGATTCTGTGATTTGGCTTTTAATTTAGTCTGCCTTTAATATAAAAAGATATATGAGTTTGGGTATGGCTTTTTGTTTGGGTTTTTGGGTGTGGGTTGTTTTAGGGGGTTTTTTTTAAGGATTGTTTTCTTACCTTAATCTGACATTGATGATTTCTCTACAATATATCTGGAGGGGTAGGGAAGAAATAGCTGGCCTCTTAAAAATATTCTGTTTTATATGTTTACTTCATGTAAAAGTTTCCAAAAATGCATGTGTAGAAGTGGTGCATAAACCAGCTCTCAATTCAGAAGCTCCAGCTATGAACAGTCCCTGGTGTTATTTGGCAGTAAAAGCTCTGTTTTAATTGGCAGGGGGGAGGGAGCTGGTTGATTGGTTTTGATTTTTCAATCATCTTAAAAATAAAATGTGTCATTCAAGCTGTAGTATGCTATGTGTACATGTGCTATTACAAGCATAATATTGCAGTTAGAAATTGATATGCGAACATATAAAATATAGTTAGATTTATTCATTTATTTTCTGTATTAAGAATGGTGGTGCATGAAAGTGACTATGAGCGAATAAAGATGGACAATAGCAAAGTTATTCTTCGTAGGATGGAAGCAGTCACTGGGGTACAAAGCTGACAACACGCGTGATGTGAGCTTTATCTCTGAAGAAGACCTACTGACCACTATCTTCTTTGCATGCGATGTAGAGCATACAGGTTTGCCAGTGGCTTTGCTTTGCTTTGTTTTATTCTTCTCTCAGCAGATTTTTGAGGCTGAGATTGTGTTACAGTTCTGGAGATATGCCGATCTGTGATGTGCTCAGACTGATTAGCTCCCTTAGCTTGGTGGCTGTATGTGTGTCAGATGCAGAATAAATGTCTGTGCCTCTTTTGCATGGTGTGTGTCTCCTCCTTCTCCCCACACCCTGCCCCAGTTGATCTTTGCTGTGTTTTAGTGCACAGGAAGCAGAGGAGCAACATGCTTCTAGTAATCAACTTTATTGGAAATGACTGTTTATTTCTTTTAGGCTTTTTCCTATTAGAAAAGAGAACTTTGGGAAACTTCAGAGCAAGACATAATTCCTCCGAGTTCTATCTCAAACATAACTAAAAGTGGTAGAGAACGTAGTTGTCTAGTAGAGTAAGATCATGTCAGTCATGGGGTTTGCCCAATTTGATGAGAGACTTGAAAGTAGTAGCAAAGAAAATGTGTTGAATTTGTTCTTCTTAAACTGAAGTCCACAAAACTAGTAAACTGGACTTTTATAATTCTGTATTAGAAAAAACAAGCAAAAGCTCTAAATTAGCTCTTTCCGTGTCACACTAGGACTGTAGGGATTCAGTTGCTTGTCTGCAGCTCTCCAGGGCAGTTGAATATGCACAATATTCAGATCAGTAGCATGTCCATTTACAGGTTTTTATAATGGCCTACGAGACTTCAGAGTCTGGCGCATGGACACCTGTATCTCTTCTAGGAAAAGTAGCTGTGTCCAAAATAGTTGATTATTTGAGACATACAACTAGTCGAGGATCAGAAGATAGTGGTCTTGAAGAGCTGTGCAACATGCTTGACCCAGATCAGAAAGATGTCTCCATGGACCTGGAAACATATCATGCCATCATGAAAGAGTGGATTGAAGATTGTAAGAGAAAATGGTAATAGCTTTTTATCAATCTATCTCATAAAAGCTTCTGAGAAAACAGGAGACCAGAAAGCTCTCCTTGTGCCTTCCATACTCTGGAACAAAGACAGTATCAGGACACTGTGACCACAGTGTGGGTTTTGGTTGAAAGCTTCTAAATGTTATGAAGTTGGTAAGCAATCCAGTGTCATACTGATTTTGTGACTCTTGATGCTTCCTTGTTTCAGGGAAGGTGATGTCACCAAGGAATCAACAGCAAGCATGGAAGACCTGGAATTTAAAGTGCATAAAAACACCTCTGAAGGTGAAGACCATTTTATTTTGCTTTTATTCAGGAAAACTCCACTTTCTTACTCCGTAACCAAAACCCCTGCCTCTTTCAGCAAAAAAGATGCATGTTGGGATGAATGTTACATCAGGAAGCCTGGAGGCCTTTGGGGGTGATGTGTCCAAAGGAGACATGTAAGTCCATATAAGCAATTCTGTGTCAGAAAGACAGAAATTCAAAGCTAGTACTCCTAGCTTTGAATTTCTTGGGAGCAGTTCCTAGAACCCCTGTTTCAGAAAACTATCTTGGCAGAGTTTCTAATGCTGACCTCAGTCTGCAGTAGCACTTGATGCAATCGTGTTCTTCCTCACAGCTTCTGTGCAGACTTGAAAACACATTGGTAATTTTTCCAACTGGTATCTTAGTCTTTCTGTGTCTATTTGCCTTTTTAACTCACTGTGGTCAGAGTTGTGCCATGTGCTTCTTTTCCTTTTTAAACAAGTTCCTTCCCTTCCCCCAAGTTCTTAGGTGTATGGCAATAGAAGACATTCTTTCCTGAAAATCTGGTCCTTGGTTTTGTTTGTTTGGTGGTTTTTGTATAGTCATGACTGACTTGCATTCTGTTAACAGTAAAGCATTTAACAAACAGCAGAAGTTTCAAAGATAACTCTTGTGTTTTGTGCATAGTCAAAAATCTTAAGATCTGCTTTCTGATGCTTCCCTGTAATTTCTAAGGATCTCAAAAAAATTATCCTTGTTCAAGTTTCAGTTGAAAGTGTAAGTGGGAGATGGTTTAGGGGAAAAGAAAGGATCCAGAAATTGTGGAATTAATACAAAAGTATTCATGGTGGCCTAAGAGATGATTAGCAAAGGCTTAAGATCATGTCATGCAGGCATCCAGATGTGGAGTTGTCTGGTGGCATACTTCAATTGCAGGGAGCATAAAAAAAAAAACACTACAAAAAACCAAAACCAAACCAACAACAAAAAAAATCTGCTTAAAACCAAACTGGTCCCTGGTGTCCATAGAATTAGGGAACTGATCTGAAGATGATCTGATATCTCTGTGCAGAACAAATGACTGTACACTACAGCATTAAAAGTTCTCTGTGGGCTCTCCTCTCACCTCTCTAATCAGCGCAGCACAGCATCAAGATTTTTAAAGTGTCTAAATTAGATCAAATCACGTTTCTTAACCTTTCCTGGTTTTCTTACTGGAACAGGGAGACTTCTGACTTAATAACCTGTGTTGCGGACCTGCAGTACAACAACCAGAAGCTTCAGGAAGAGAACAACAAGCTGAAGCTCACACTGGAAGCTGTGGATGAGACCAACAATAAGCTATTGGCAGATAATGAGGATCTACGTCAACAAATAAAAAGGTGGGAGATCCTCATGGCACCAGGTCTATGGTGTGATGGCTGTGGGCAGACCCATCTTCTTTTAAGTGATCCAGCCTTGCTTTTATGCTTTTAGTCTCACTGGTGTTTTGTGACAGCCTTTTTTGACTTAATGTAGTATCTTTAGCATTTAACTCTCTGCTCTGTACTCCCTGGTTCTTATAAAATCAATCATTCTGTTGTAGCCTGGCTCTTGCAGCATGAGGTGCTGCAGGTGCACACAAAACTAAACAAACAAACTGAAAAAAAAGGAGAAAAAAGGGAAAAAACATGAAAAAAAGGGAAAAGGGGGGCAGGAGGGAAAGGCTTAATATTACCAAGAGAACAGCCAAGCACTGGAAGCTTTCCAGTTCAAGACCACACACTTTCTGCCAAGCAGAGGGGAAATGAGCATGGAAAAGCTATTTTGCTTGAGGAACTACAGTGAGTTGTCTCACCAGCTTAGTATTGCTGTAGCCTTGGGACCCATCAATACCCTGAGTACAAACCTATTTTTACAGTGACTTCATAATGCTCATCTGACCCGATTCATTCAAATGTGATATAGTTATGTCAACTGCCAAACCTTTCCCACTATCTTCTGGAGAGATTAAGGCAAGAATCTTGCAGCATAGCTGGCATGGGACATGTGCCCTCATTGTTGGGCCATGTGCTCTGGGGGGCTCTGCAGCCTAGAGCGAGCCAGGAAAAGGGCCTTGCCCCATTAATTAAATGTACACTGCTTGGGGTATCGCATCAGGATAAGGAAATGACACAGAGCTTATGCTTGAAAACTAAATGGAAATGGCTTCCGTTACTGCTAACAATGAAGTACTGTAAAGATGAGTTTATGTGCTCAGGTAACCTGATATATTTGACTGTAACAAGGTAGATTGTTAGGTGGATGCAAACAAAAGCATGCTATCTTGGATGCTGTGTTTACCTGAGGTTTTGTGCATTACTGTGGGAGCAGAAGGGGATGACAAATGGAGGGTAAGTCCATGAGCTTTTATATACTGGACAAAAATGATGGGTTTAAACTTAATTGTTGCTCTTCTGTTAAGTATCTGTGCCAAAGAATAAGTCCCTAGTGGCTTCTAAAAATACTCTTCTTGGTATTTCAAGCCTATCTAATGACCAACAGTAACACACTAAAGTTTCTCTGAATCTGCTTCCCCCCACACAGCATCCAGCATTCTGTGCTGAAAGCCAAATCACTGGAAGAAGAACTAGAAGAAGCAAAAAACAACCTGAACCTGTCAGAAGAGAAGAGACAGCAGATTGTCTACCAGAATAAGCAGCTAGTAGGTGCTCTTATTTCTTAGCTTACATTGTACAACCTCTCAAACCTCGCCGTAACAATGGCTTGACCACTCTGACTGTAAAAATCAGCAGTATGACCTTCTCTGTACCAGTAGTTACTGAGGCTTTTTGAGGATGATTGAAATACGATTTAGTAGGGTTACAAAAACACTGTCAGGTTTTTGCATAGAAGTTTCTTTAGACTATTGTCAGTTACAATGAAGAAAACAATTAAAAGGGCCAGTCTCACACATAGTCATGTTTAAAGACAACAGCTCTCATGCCATTGTTGAACCCTGTCTGTTCTGAAATTGATGTTCTGCCAGAAATTCATACTACTTTTCTAGAACCAGCAGGGAGAGGAGACTTAGTTCAGGCATCCACACAAGAGAGTCATTTTCCAAAACACCCCTGGGGTTATTGTCAGCGTCCATATGGGGTGGCAGATGTGACGGGGGCTATCAGAAACCTGTCCATTCTGGACTGACAGCTGGATTCCAGGCAGCACACCCTGGCATGTCTCAAAAGGCACAAACTGCCTATGTGAGAACATCTGAATTGCACCCCAGGTGTCTGAGTAGCAAAGCCCATGTGACTGTAAGAACTGTAAAGCAGCCTGGTAACAAGGTTGGTGTGGCTGCAGCTTCAGCAGGGGTTGACATACACCAGAGCACAGGCTCTCCAGAGAACATATGTTTGCATTGCTGCCATGCATGTTGTTCACACTACAGTGGCATCTCTGTGTCTTGCTTGTGTGGGTGTAGCTGTAGGCTGGTGTTCCATAGCTCTGTGTGCTGCTGACAGTGAGTATTTAGAAATCAAAAAAGTCTTCCATGCTGAGCAAGAACACGGGATTTTTTTGGTGCTATCCTGCTGCAGTGTGTGTATACGTTTGTTTTGCTTTAATATGATATTACATGTGTAATTCACCATGTGAGAAGGGGGTGGGGTGGGAGAGAGAAATATTATTAGAAATTTTGTAGTTTTGCAGGTAAGTCCTTTGGTTGCGTTTCCCTGTGGAGTGGAGGCACAAACTGGGATTCTACTGCCTCTCTTCATGTCTGATGAGAAAAAAGTGCTTTCCAAATTTGCCTTAACTCAAGCATGAGCTCAATTAAACTTGTTCACTCTGGCCTTGAATACCTCCTTCCTATCATCTAGTGAGCTGAGTTTTACTTTGATTTGAAATGTTTGTGTCAGGTGCTTCAGTCAGGGTCCATGAGCTGGACCAGCCTCAGCGTTCCCCTCTTTGCATTCCTTCGCTTCAGAGAGCACAGCAACACCACAGCTTCATATTGTGCTCTGGAAGTCTGTGGTCTGTTGCTTTTTGGCTTTGTTTGGCTTTGAATGTTGAACTTGACATGCTAAAAACAACAAAACAACTATTTTGTTTTCTCTCTCTTTTTTTTTTTTTTTTTTTTTTAATAAACTTGACCAGGAAAAAGAAAATCAGTCTCTCATCATCAAAATTACTTCTCTCCAGGAAGAGGTAAAATAAATCATGACTTTGCACATACATGTTCTTGTCTTGCTAAAAGCTCAACATTAAGAAATGAAATCTCTGTCAGACTTCAAAGCCTGACATGCTAATTAGGTTATCAAAATATTTTACATTTTACAAGGGTGACTTACCATAAAACTTTATATCTTGAAGTTGCACTGTGCTTCAGACTTTCCATTTGCTGGGTAAGTAAGGATACGAGGTTGGAGAAGTATGGGGGACAGGGACAAATGGCTTTTTTTCACCTCTTTTTTCAGAGCTTCATAGAAAAATTCCAAATATTTCTAGTTAACACAGCTATAAATATGCTACCTCTATATTGAAACAATTTCCATCTGAAACTTTTATTTCATATTCACTTCTGTTTACCTCCTTTAAGATCCGAAGGAGGAGCCTTGTATAGAACTGTAACTCCAAAAAAATGCAGTAGCTGGGGGCTCCACTCACAGCTGGATCCACTGACACTGGCTAGGGACTTACAGGAGGCTTGTAGGGAATATACTGTTAATGGAGCTATATCTCTAGGCTCTTTTTGTTGTTGTTGTTTGTTTGTTTTCTTGTTCAGAGGGGAGCTATTCATTCTTTAATTAAATAAAGTAAATATTTTATAAACCAGTTTTTATCAGGTGATAAAATATTTTAATACTTGCTTATAGCCTGTATTTTAGACTACTTATGATAAAGTAGAAAAACTGGTTAAATCATACTTAGTAATGAAAAGAAGCACCTCAAGGATTCAGGAATCTGTTATTTATTATAACAACATGGTAGTCTTTGTTCTTTGCATGTTTACAGTGCAAGATTAGTCTTTCTGAAAAGCTTATAAGTCCAAGTACCTATTAAACTGCATTTTTCCAAAAATAATTCTCATGCTGCAGGTCTGAAAGCTTTTCTTTAGCTTTCTAGGTTTGGTAGTGCTTATAAATTATGTTTTGAGGTTTTCTGTTTTAACGGTGCTCTGGAGAAGTGGGGGGAAAAGTAGCAGAAACAGTTTCAATGAGGCAAGCTCATACAATGTATGTGCATAAATGCTGGTAGTGCTTTAGAGTAGGCAGTAGCTTGGGGGTGGAGATGTCATTTTGCCTAGTTTCTTTAAGGAGAAACTGTCAATCCATTCAGCTGTGCCTAAACACTCTGTATCTTCTTCAGACTATTAGGAATAGCATGGACACCGATGGACTTCAAAAGAAGATTTTGGAGTTGTCTAAAAATGTAGCAGAGATTCAAGTAAGCATTTCAACTCTAGGAGGAACAAAAAGACAACCTATAGCTCACTTGGGTCTAGTGAGGGGAATTTCTACTTCTGGAAGGTAAACAGCCTTGAACCTGTCTGTATTTCAGAATTGCAGTGCAATCATAGCTTGGACAGGGCAACAGCTTTGGCTCAGAAAGTTGTTGTCTGGAGGCTTTTTAAAACCTGGGTTAATATAAACAATCCACAGTTTCATTCATTCCACTAAGTTAAAGTTTTAGGAAACCTTTTCCCCACTATTTGAGAAAATATATTAGAAAGTCATGTTTTGGCTGACGTTGCTGAAACTATTAGCCTGGACAGACAAGAGGAAACAGAGATGACTGTGAAAGCTGAAAACACTTTCACTTTTAACTGGGTGAACTTTGAAACACACTCTGCAAGGTATTCAAAAAAAGAACTTTATTTTTCTTAGCAAGGGCTCTCGATACCCTGTTTCCCTTTCGAGTAGGAGATGGGAACAAGCTTGTATTGTCATGCATACTGATGACTGGAATTGGTTTTGATCTCTTTGTTCTTTAGATCCAAGCACATATCTATGAGAGCACTGTGGTGAATAAAGAGGCAAGCTTGATCCAGGTTAGTTGCTTTTACTTTGTTACTGTCTTGACTGAAAATACTGACTATGGGATGATTTGTAAAAAGGCAAGGCAGTAGTCTTCACTGTGGTACTTTTATTTCTCCTGTTCTCACACTACAGAACCTCATCCTATAAATGGCTTCATAGTAGGCGAGATCTGCTTTAGGACCTGGTTATGAGTCAGCATAATTAAAGGTTTCAGGATTTTGCTTTTATTTAAAAAAAAAGAAAAAAAAATCAGAGCATATTAAAACAAAACAAACTTGCAAACTTCAGAAAAATGTACAGAAACTTCTAAATGCTGCTTCCTCCAAAAGTTGCTAAGAGATTGTACATGTAGAAGATCTTTCCCTTCATGTATTTTACTTAAATTATTTAAATTTTATGCCAAACTATAAAAAGGTGATTCAAAGCCCAATGGAAAAGCAAATGTATCCTTTTTCTATTACTGAGTTGTAATTATCTAGGCTTTCCTGAAGAGTGAACATTTCTGATGTTGTTTTTAAACTTGTATTTTGTATTAGAAAATGAAGATGTAAGACTACATAAGAGGTTTTTTTGGCATTTTCTGGATTCATGAAATATGCAAGTAGACTTCCAGGCTAACGGAGTTTCTATTGAGCAGAACATGTTCTAAATCAGCTGATGGAATATTCGACTGTAAGGCTGTCTGTAAAAATAAGTGCAATTAAAGTCAAATAGCGACAAGGGAGAACCAAACTTCAATGTGATCCAGCTGATAAATTTGTAACTGAGTGGTTTTTTAGTAGGTTGGTTTGGGGTTGGGGGGGGGGGGGTGTTTTTTTGGGGGGTGTATTTGGTTTTTTTGTGGGGTTTTTTCCCCAGAAACAGCTTAAGGGCACAAATTATTTTTTTTAATAGCTTTCACTTTCTCCTTCTTGAATAATTCAAAGCTTTTGTGCCCTCTGTAGTATCAGTTTATTTTAAAGACACTTTTTTTAGTCTGTTAACTAAATGGGAATTTTGAAAGCAGACTGATAGATTGTATGTTCTTGTAGATAAAGGGAACTGGTTTGTATGATCTTGAAGAAACTGATGTGGAAAACTGACTTTCCTTGTTAATATTAGGATCTGTAGGATAAGGGTTTACCTGTAAGATTAAAAAAAAAAAAGCCCTTTCATAGCTCTTTATTCAAAGATAGATTGGATAGGATTGATGACTACTGAAAACTATTATGGCAGTCTTTCTTTTCCAGGCCTGCAGAAGGTATGTGAAGATTCCAGAAAACACTTTCATTTTATTTTATTATTTTTTAAAGCCTTTAGCACCATACATCAGTTGTCTCTACCAAGGTTGAAAACCTGGTTCTATAACTTTACTTTTCATGCTTAGCTTTCTCTGAATTTCATCTCTTTCAAAAAGCTTAACTGTTTTTAAAGAGGAAGAGTAGGAAGATGTCATAAAAGGGGTGAGAGACCAGAGCTCCTACTTGAAGTTTCTGTTTTCTCTAAGAAATGCTCTGCTTCTGTGCAGTGTCTTCTGTTGTGGTGCTGTAACATTACTAAAGCCCATTGCTAGTTTGTGATGCTAAGAAAGCTACTACTTCTCCCAACTCCCCATTCTTACCATGAGAGTTGATATGTTTCTCCAGCAGCCATTCTGTTAAGTGGTGTTTAGCCTGCAGAGCGCTACACTCCATGCCTTTTAATCATGAAAACCAATGAGAGTAAACTAAGAACATTGAAACTTGTTTTAAGGATCAGTTCAAATTAAAACTTGTGCCAGGCATAATGTAGTTCGGAGTGCTTCTGTCTAAGTTAATCTACTACTGCTGGTACGGAAACCACCTAAGTAATAAATCAAAACACAACACTTGGAAAGAGGTTTTTTTTTTTTTTTGTCTCATTAATTTTAGGAGTTACCTAGAAAAGGTCTTCTGAGTGTTTTCTGCTAGCTAATATGAAAGATAATTGACTGTATACTTTTAAATTTGCAGCTACTTTTATGTTACATAATTCCTGCTCCAAACTTAAATCCTACAGCTTACTGCTGTAGGATTGATTATAGTGTTACTTTGGTTACAAAGCATCATAGCGGTAAGTATTACAAATGCACTTCAATGTGCTACTTGCTGGGTTGTGTACTTTAAAGTTTGGGGTTTTTTTTCTCCACAATCTCTGCAGAAGGAGCAGGACATCAAAGAACTGAAGTTAACCATTGTGGAGTGTTCCTCAATAATAGAGGTACGGACTGACTCTAGTTGTTGACAATGTGAGGGGAAAGCATGCATGTCCTGTGTTCATCCTGCACGACAAACTAACGCTCTGACTGGGTCTGATGTCTGTTTTAGACTTTGCGGGCAGAAAAGAATAAGCTACTGGAAAACATGCAACACATGCAGCAAGAGCTGATCTCGTGAGTATTGTGAGCAAATCTCAGGAAATGCAGTTCATCAAAAGTCAAAAAGGACTGATACTTTTTTTTTTTCTTTTTCCCTTCTCCTCTTAGAAATGGGTTGAGTTTCCCATTCTTGTATAAATTTAACAGTAATGTTCCTGAAGGGATGAATTCACTGCACTGTGAACTGGAACTTGCTCAGTCTTCTGAGGTACGAATCAAATCTTTATTGAATAACATCCCAGTTGTCTTGCATCAGTAAAGGAAGAACAAAGCTCATTCCCTGTAGAACATTAGATAACTCTGGAATGCGAAGCTATTAATCCTAGCATGCAGGCATAGTATTTGAAGGTTACAATATTGTCCCAAGCACATTGGAAAAAGTCCAAAGAAAAGCAAACAAAACACTGAGATCTAAAAAATGAGACCTACAAAGTAAATCTGGAAGAACTAGGGTCATGCGTTTAGCTGGCAGAAGAACAGACTGCTAGGACAAGATATGAATTTTCAAATATATAAAGGCTATTGTGCTGAAGAAAGGAAGAGTCTGTTCTTACACTGCCTACACCAGACACCAGCAATGATTTTCAATTCCAGGACAAGAGACTTCTTTTTCCTTGAAGTCTAACATACTGAAAGTGAAAATTAAGCATTAGACTAAGCATCTTGACAAGGCTGTAGAGTCTCCATCTAATTTTCTTTAGAAACTCTGATAAGCATCTGTCTGTGTGTACCATTCCCTTGCCCCTCAGCAGCTACAGTGGAGATGGATCTTTAGAAATCCAGACCAGCTCTTCTTTTTCTGAGGTCTTTGGATAGTGACTCGGAAGAGGACAGGCGAGGCATCCTCCTGATAAGTCTGGTACAGGCTGATGAAATCTCAGTACTGCAGTTGAGCCTGTTGGTTTGGAGTTGTAGTGTCCCCTGCAGAGAACCTGTGTCCTCTGTAGGGAACCTGGCAGGTGGTTTGGTGACTTCTGGGAACTATGCTTTTGATCAGTCACACTTCACATAACACTGGAAATTTCGTCTCTGATTTACTGTTCTCATAGCTTTCCAGAACCCAAATGGAGAACTACTGGAAAAAATAATAATTTACATGTGCATGATGGTTTTGGCTCAGATGTTTGTCTGAGCTGTTCTGTGCCCATTTCCCTAAAGACATTCCGTGGAGTCCCATCCTTCCTTACAGTGCTGCCTTCCCTTCGCATGTAAGCTGTGCAGCAAGAGCTGATAGCAAATACATGCTATTACAGTGGTGTTTCTTGTAAGATTTCACCATGCTGCTGCTTGCTTTTGTATGTGATGCATTTGCAAAGAGTTAGAATTTGCAATGTAAAAAAAAAAAAAAAAAATTTAAAAAAAATCTACTAATGGACTAAAACTACAAGCCCAGAAATGAGAGTTGTACTTGGCTAGGCAGCTCTGTTTCAAAAGTAATGTCTTATCCCCTATTGCAGCTCCCCACAGCCACAGTGAGTCACTGTGTTTACCTCTCAAATGCTGTAATGAGACCCAATTCCACCAAATCACCTGTAAAGCAAGTAAGGGCTCAGTTTTTTCATCACTTGGTAAAGTCTCTTCCGAATAAAGATAACTAATTATTGACTTCCTCTTGCCTACTCCTGACATGAAAATTTACACTGGATCACTCAGCAGCTTGGCTGGCTTGCTTCTTTTAAATCCCCATGACATGATGGTTTTGAAAAGCTTTTACAAGCTTCAAGTTTCAGTAGCTCTGACCTTCTGGTAAATACGATGCAGGGATACTTCAGAAAAGTCTAAATGTCACTGATGCTGGTTTGTAATAAGGAGATGTCAAAATAAGCTAGCTGGCTGTTCCATTTCTTCAAAGATTACCAAGACTGAACGGACGTCCCTGGATGAAACACTGGACCGTGAAGTGCTGTTTTTACTTCAGGGACCTGAATCTGTGGGAGAAAAATTTAAGATTATCACACAAAACTTGGTCAGTGGCAGACCTTATGTGAATAAATATGTGGTCTTCTACCACCCTTTTAATTAGGATTTCTCCAAGCATTGGTAATCGGATCATTTTTACTCCTTTTGAAAAAATAAGAATAGCTTCTTTGCGGGGGGGACATACTTTAACAATATCTTGGCACCTACTCCAACGCTGTAACTTATAACCTGGGTAATTCTGGGCAGCATTGTGTCAGGCTAGTACTAGAAATTACAGGGTTTGGAGTTTGTTTTGCGTTTTGTTTATTTGGGATCTTCTTGTTTTTCAGCAAGAGGAAGCCTCTGAAATAGAGGAGCTTATAATGACTTCTTTACAATGGGTTAAAGATCCTGATGTCAATATGCAACAGGCTTGGGAAAGAAAACTTGTGGTAAGTAACTGTTTCTCTGAAGCTATTTTATGAAATAGTAGGGCTGTGCAAAAAGTTAAGGTGGGTATCTTACTGCTGCATGCTGCCTATATTAATTACTTGGGCTCATAGCAGTGCATTTGGGGGTCAGAGATGGCTGTACGGAGAGAAATATCTTACTACCTTTTTTGAGGAGGAGGAAGGGGATGATTGCTTTTCATTTAAATGCTGTGCTGTTCCTGACTTGTCTTGTGCGAAAGCTCACTCTAAAATTGTGCTTGAAGGAAAGGGTAGATAAAGCAAGTTGATTTGAAGAGGAAAATGAGATCAGGTGGCAACACTCTATTGTGTGAGCTATGAAGCTTTCCTGCCCACTGCATGTTTCTGGGTGCCTTGAGTACCTGCTTTCCCATGTGCTCTGAATCTGACTGCAGTAGTGGATGGTTTCACCATCAAGAGGAGGAAGGAGGTGGCTTTATAACCAGACTTCACAGGGCTTGCTTGCTTTTGGAAGGCAGAGTTCTGCTTTTGCTGGACACACTCCACAGGAAAATTTTCTACAAAAATACATTTTATAGCTTAATCTCGCATAAAGTATTTTTAATATTCCTTGTACCTCTTCTGAGGCTTGAAAATGAAGACTTTTGCTGAAGGTAACTGGCAAAAATAACTTCCGCCTGTGGTAGCAGCAGTCTGTGGATGCAGCTCAACTCTCTTGTTCTGGTTCCCTCCTCCCCTCCCATGTAACAGTATCATTTCTGAAATTCTCCTCTTACTGGATGTAGCTTTTTCTCTAACCTGCTCCTTCTTACTAACCTGTTGCTAGGAACCCTACTACAAAAAACTCCCCTGAACTGTATATTAATACTGTCCTTCGGCTCCTTAATAGATGCAAAGACCTCAATTCATCCCACTTGGGCAGGAGCGGGTGGCACCACAGTACGTGCTACTTTAAGCTGTTTTCTTTTAAGCAGAAATCTGCTCTTCTTCTCCTCTAGCGCTGCAAAACATTGTAGCTGGGCCTCTTCATCTTTCCTGGGCAGACAGGAGCAATCATGGGAGCCAGGCCAGTCCTGCACCCAGTTGGGTTTGGTTTTTTTTATTTTATTTTATGTAAACCCTGAAAGCTTCCCCTTGGAGAAGGTACAACCATCTTTCTCTTCATCCTGGTGTGACTTGGGTAGTCTCTAGGAAATTACTGCCTCCTGTATTGCTGTAAGTTTTTGATCTTGACTAAACACTTCCTCCTTCAAAGCTATCGCAGCTGAAAAATGCTTGTTAACTTACCATTCATGTTGGGATCATATTCCTGTTAAACATGCAAAGCTAGAAACTTTTGGTGTGGGTGTTGGAGTTGGTCATGGCAAATGAATCCTATTCTGGCTCCTAGAGAGCGCCATGCATTTGGAAACTAAGCTAACAGAGGATCAAGGAAGAACAAGATTCTTTAAAAATAAAAGGTCCTGTCCTTCTGGGACCTGTGAAGATGGGAAGTGACTTCATGTCACACCTAGCTAGAACAAGACAGATAGGTGGGAAATATAGTATATGAAGCTGAACAACAGTGTATATATACATATAAAAAAGAAAGATTCTAAGTAGCTTCTTCCAGCCTTAGAGAAAGCTTTTGTAGAAAAATTAATTAAATCTTCGACCATACGCTATCACTTGAAGCTTAAATGCTTCCCACCATTTTCTGTGACATATATTATGGGCATGTTTTGCTGGATTTTAGTATTTTTAAGTATGTTTTAAAGTATATTATATGTAAAGTAAATTTTAAGTGTGTCTGTGGTTTTGTGCATACATACATATATTTAAGCATATATAGATGGTGACAGTAACAACTTTTTCACCCTTCTCCTGCTGGAGGATAAGACCACAGCACATGTGCCCTGATAAGCCTATCCCACTTATGTGTCAAAACCATGTTATTTCTAAGAGCAAATGCTGCCTGCCTTGGCTGAGAAACTGATCTTCAGGATGTGGGCAGTTTTGCATGGTCACATCCCATGTCGTTCTAGTAAAACTATCTAGCAAAACTGCTGTTTTCCCCTTTGGACGAGTGTAAAATCCCAGAAATATGAGCCCCATTTTTACCTGACCTCTGTTTGACTCTCATTAAGCATTCTTTAAAAGCTGAGAACTATTTTGTACGTTCAGCTGAACAAGGTCAGAGAAAGAAGACTGGTTTCTTCTTTCTCAGTACTTTATACTGTAAGTCACTGTTGAGAGAAATACAGAGGAAGCAATCTTACTTAATACTTCATTTTTACAATTTTCCTCTTTTACTTCCTACAAATCAGAGGTAAAATTGAAAGCTTTTGTTGTAGGGGTCACCCCTTGGAGAGATTTCATCTGCTAGGCACGTATGACAAACTGAAACATGGATTTATTGGGGTTTGGGTGAGGTTTGTTTTGTTTTGTTTGCTGTAGTACAAACTTAAAGTGGTGCCAATGGACTTGGTTGTACTTTAAGGAAAGGGTCACAAAATCTTAAGTTATCAATTTTAGGGCTTCCTGCAAGATGGTCATTATTAAATCTTCCCCTTATGAAATATGGTTTGGGGTTTTTTGTTGCTGTGTCTGGGCATTTTGTGATGGAAGTTTTCTTGGGGTAAGTTGTAAAGACTCTCTGTTGCATTGTGTAATCTTCTGCCACACTTACCATAAGCATTTACTAACCACGTATTTGTTTCATGAGGGTTAAAGATGAAAAGGACTATCGGTATACCCTAGATCTGCACAGAAAGAAAGGCTAAGGGTGGCTTTTGACTTAAAAGTAACCTTTATAAAAAGAGTGGAAGCCATTTGTCAAATCGAGCTAGCATACAGAAGGCTTACATTTTCTTGTGTAAACTTTTATGCATTGCTCCATCTTAAAGTGCTAACACTTGACAGGAGTCTAGCCTGTCTGTTCCCCCCGTACCATGGGATTCAGGAGTAAGAAGGCACATGTTTGAAGTTTAGGTAGCTTTGTTAACCTATTAGACAGCACAAAACACTGTTCTGTACAAACCAAACACACATTTCTCCTTTATAATCTCTTCTAAAAACAAACACACATTTCTCTTTTATAATCTCTTCCTTACTAAACTGTATTTTGTTCTCTTCTCTCTCTTTCTCCTTCTCTCTCCCGTTCCCCAACCAGGTAAAGTGTGAGTAGATTGAAAAATATTGTCAATCATCCACCTTCTTTATTGCTGATAGTGTTTGGATGTAGGTGATGTTACTAAATGGTGGAGCAGGGAAATCAATTCTCATAATTTAAATGTGGGGCTCTAGTTTACTCTCTGGGTCTGCTCCTCATCTAACCATATGGCAACTCACTTTCAAAATTCCACAGGTTCTCAAGCAAGAACTAGAAGAAAAAAGATGCTCTTGGATCCAGAAACTTAATCTCTTGGAAAAATACAAAGAATCCCTAGATAAGGATTTTATTCAAATAGCAGGCAACCTGAGGCGAACCAAGACGGAGCAATTTCACCTAAGGAAAGAGCTCTCTGCCAGGTACCCTTTCAAACATGCATGTCTTGGTTGGTTTTTGTTGGTTGCTTAGCTGTTTATTGGGGGTTTTTTGTTTAGTTTTTTATTTGGGATGGTGTTTTTTTTGTCTTGTGGAACAAACTTTATTTAATTCTGAAGACTTTTTCACAGAGGAAACTACCTGCTGTTTTGAAGAGTGGATCTGGTTTTAGCATAACATTTATACTACATGAGAGTTAAGGTTTGTGTATGAAATAACCTGCTATCTTGGAGATATCTTTGAAAACACTAGGGAGACCACAGACTGAGCAGTTAAAGCAAGAGGGCACTGACTAACAGGTGCAACCATTAAATAAACTGCTGGTTTTGTGTGAAGCGAAAGACCTGTAAAATAGATATCTGCAGGTATTATTTCTTTGGGAGATAATTCCTAGCCCCAGATAATATAACATCAGGGTTTCTCAAGGGTATAGCTTCAATGAGTTATCTCATTAAATATGAAAATGTAACTTTAAATTTTAGTTTATTGGCACATGGTTCCTGCTATGAGTTTTGGTGTTACAAATATGGCAGCAAAAGACAGCGGGTGTAAACCTCTGCCTGCCCTCCCTGCCTCCCTCCTCTCCTCAGACATTCAGGGAAGTAGCTCGTCAAGTGGGGGTTTTTGCTGGAACAACTAACCCAAATTTTTTGTCTTTGTGGAACCCAGGCTTCCTCATCATGTCAGCCCTCTGCTATCCTACACTAATCATGGATTTTTGCATGCATGCCTTTACCTGGGTTTGGGGTGTAAGCAGCTTCCTAGGGCTTTACATCCCAGAGAGCTAATGCAGAACAGTCATACCCAACTTTTGCCTGACTTATCTTCCACTTAATATTATTAATGTAGACCTCCCACATGTTCTCCCTTCATTTGGAAAATACTGTTGGCTTGGTTTCTTAAAGCTGCCTCTCTGTATCAAAATTGTTTGTGGTGGCAGCAACAAGGAAAAAAAAAAAAGTGAGTTAGAGAAGAAATGGGCAAAGTGTTTCTACAGTGGAAAAGAAGAGGTTCCTTGAAAGCCATCATCTCTAGCACTGGTTCTGATGGCATCTGTTTGCTGTCAAGTGAAATTAATCAATGGGAAATTAATCTGATAAGGCTGTGTATCTGCAGTAATAGCTCCAGGGTATCTTTTCTAGAATGACTGATTCTATATCTGACTAACATTTCTCCCAAACTGTGAGACAATGCATGTTTTGACCAAATTGCAAAAGTTTGCCCCACTAAGCTCATGTTCTTTGGGAGTTCCCTAGGTAATTCCACAAGCTTCCACTATGGTACTGGGCTGGGACAGCCATTGCACTGCTCAGCTGGGGAGAAACCAAGCAGAACCTCTATTCCCCTTCCTACTTCTGGAGCTGCTATGGAAAACCCTTGTCTGCCTACTGGGTTGAGGAGTGCTTACCCAGAACAAAGACCCTGGTGGTGGATCCTGGGGAGCTGCAATATGTAACAGCTGAATGTGGCTCTTGATGCATGTCTCAACAACTAGTGTGTCACCCCCTGGGCATGCCTGCTCTGAAAGATCAGTAACGGATTGTGGTTTGTGCTCTCTCACCCCACAGGCAACATGAGATAGAGACTGTCAAACAGTTACAAGAAGAAACTGCTGGCCAAGTAGAAGCCCTTGGTTTAGAGCTGCAAAAAGCTACAAAGCGGCTTGAGGATGCCAGCAAACAGGTGAGGGATGGTCTGGTTCCTGTTACACAGAAAACAAGGAGGCAGAAGTAAAAGGATATGTACGTTACATGGCTGCTCTTGGGAAAGGAAATCGCATGTCGGAATGGAGTGCCACATTGCAAAAGTGGAACCAGCAGAGGAAGTAAAATTTGAGGGGGTGGTGACAACAGTTTGCTGATGAAAGAGGCAGCATTGCATATTTGTGGTGGCTTAAAAAAAAGAAAAGAGAAAAAAACCCAAAAATAGCTTCCATACACAGTCCACCCCAACGTAAAAATGCAGAAGTTCAGAGGGAGCTTTATCACTTCCTGAGAAAGAACAGATGCAGTTTGGTTTCATTTACATGAACTGTAGAGGCTCCTTGTGTTAACCAGGCTGCTTTATTTTTTTCCCTCCTCTTCTTTTTTCTTAAATATTGTTTTGTGCTTAGGCGGAGGATCAAGTTGAAGCTTTTCACTCTGCTTGTGAGGAAGCTGCATCCTTGAAATGCAAGTTAGAGGAAGCCATTTCTGAGCAGCAAAAACTCAAGGATGTGAATACAGCTTTAACAAGCACTTGCCGGTTGCTTCAAGAAAAGGTGGAAGACCAGAAAAGTGAGTAACTACTGGCAGTGTGCCAGCAGCATTCACTCTTGCATGGGCAAATCCTTCATGGTTTAGTTATGGCAAGGGGGAATAGGAATGATCTGCAGGTAATCTGGTAAAATGCTCTGTGGAGCTTTTTGTTTTGTTTTCTTTTTTCTTTTTTTTTCCTTCTCCTGTAAGAGATCTGCAACTGTGGTATCTGGGCTGAGAATCAGGTAGGATCCCAATGAGTGGGTGTTGGGCTGGACCAAAGCTGCAGAACTTCCTAACAAAATCTGAAGTCCTAAGAGGAATGGTTAGTAATTCCATGGATGGCACTGGCACTCCTTTACCAAAGGTGCTGTTCCCACACCTGAATAGCCCACCTCATTCCTAACAGTCATCCCTCTTTCTTAAGCTTCCTTTACTGAATAGACCCAATTTTTATGGTCTGCATTCTGCTTGCTGCTTATATTTGCTTTGTGTTTTTGAATAGCTGCATGGTATTAGGCTGCTCTCTTCAGTAGAAAGCAATCATGTCATTGCATCCTGCACATCCAACTTTTGCTACAGAACCATGGAAACTTCATACCACCTCTTGCTCACTTGCTAACATCAACACCCCAAAAGCTTGGGCAATTAAAGAACGCAGTGGCTTGAATGCAGGGGTTTGATTCCAGCACATATGGCTTTTTCTTTCCAAATTCTGGAGTGCATATCACTGACTTACAGGAAAAAAATTTGGCTGACTTAACCCCACAGAATATTTGGCTTCAGGCATGCATTTCCCAGGGCAATGTGACTGATGCTCAACATACATGTGCGTAGTAAACAACTTTATGTGAAACTGCAATTTGTATTGTAGCAAACATTACATAGGACCCTATGTCTTAGCTCTAAGGTACAGCTGTTAAAGCACTGATGTGGCAGAAACGGCTCCAGACTGTGCTTCCTGACTTCTAACCAACATTTTGGCATTGTTCACGTGTGCGTGCTCAAGTTGCTTTCATGTTTACTGCTTCCTTCAAACTGTGGGGTTGGGTTTTTAGCAAGAGGCATCACAATGGAAATAGCGTGTCATTTTCCAGCTCTGAATAGACAAAGCTCTTCTGCAAAGTGAGCTAGAGCAAATGAAAAGAGAGAGAACCACGGACATATGAAAGAGACTGGTACCACTGTGACTCAAAAAAAAAAAAAAAAAGTTAAAAAAATTACCCCTCCCCCCCCAAAGGAAAAAAAAACACCAAAAACAACCCAGAAAATATCACCACCCTGAAAATGGCTCAGATTTTGGCTTTAAATTATCCAGGTTGTTTGCAGAAATATCTTTCTGTAGACAAACAGAAAAAAACTGGTAGATGTGTAGAGAAACTGCAATGTGTTATGAAGAACAGGGCTGACAAACAAGGATGGGAGACAGGGAGGACGATTCTTTATATTGGTTCATGCAGAAAGCCAGAGAGGTCTAGTGCCCCTTCTGACTGAAGGGCTGGGTTGTGGTCTCTTCCCCACCCACCTACCCACTCCATTCCTCTATTTCTCCCACCTGCATGACAAGAGATGAGAAATGAGGGAACCTGTTGGCCAAGGAAGCTACTTCAACCGAAGTCAGCCTGGCACAGCTTCCTCTATGTTTCAGATGTCTAATCATGCCTTGCCACTAGTTACTACTAATGAAGCTTCTGGGAGCTGCCCTCAATTTTTGCTTGAGCACTAAGGTGATGCTGCTAATGAAATCCCCTGCCCCCTTGTTAGCTGTGGTATAAAAGCTATGATAGACTTAAATCAAAGTAGAAGTTACCAGAGGCAGGCTCTGGTATTACCAAGCTTGAACAAAGAATGTTTCTAAGTATAACGTAAAGCCCATCAACTTGACAACTTCTGTACAGGTTGTCAATTTGGAAGGACGAATGCTTCTCTTCCAACAAGTTGTAATGGACTTGTCCATTTCCAGAGGGAAAAGTGGCATCTTAACACTGATGATTTGGGAAAGTATCCCTCCCCTCCTTGTAGCAAGAGAAAACGTAACCACAGGGAAGAAAAAGTGCCCAGTGTCTTCTGGAACTCACAAAACAAAATGCACTTTAAAAATTCTTTTTCCTGTGAAAAACCATTGTAGGTATAACCAGACCAAAGCAAAAGTGCAATGAGTTAGGTTTAAAGATACTACAACGTCTGACTGCCTGTTATCAAATTATAAGGAACGTCATAAGACTTGTAAATGTCTCTTCATAGCAACTGTCAATACACTAAGATGGGAACTGCTTCAAAGGCGACTCTGTGAATTGCTGTGTCAGGTATGATGCTTGTCTGGTGGGAGAAGAAAAGGTAGGCTTGCACAGGAGGTGATCTGGTGGAAGGACACGTACAGCTAAGATGAACTGCAAGTAATTTGGCAGCATCTGATTTCTTCTTTTCTGACATGAACCTAACTGGGGGGGCAGTGAACTGCATGTACTGATCTGCACGTTACTGTTGTCTTTCAGCCTTTTGGAGAAAACAGATTAGAATTTACAGGCGTGGTGTTGGTCTTCATTGTAAACAGTTGTTGGTGATGGTATCAAACGGGGCTGAGGGAAGCTTTACATGATGCATTGGTGTGATTTGTCCCCTACAAACAGCCCTCTCTTATACAAACAGCCTTGAAAACAAAGGTTGAAAATCTGGTAATGAAATATCTCTCAGTATCCACGCCTTGGAACAGGCAGTGAAACAGTTACTACCTTTACGCCCCTGTGTGGAAATACGTTGGAAATTATATAACTCTGGAGTACTTTGTGTTGAATAAAAATACTCTCTTCAAGTTTGGAAGGGAGTGGAGAGGGAGACATTATGGGAGGATGTTTCTCCCAACCAGCTTTAGTAAGGAATGCTTTAGATCAGGGTCTGAATGGTCTGGATTTAACATAAAATAAAATAACAAGGTATTTATGAATAAAACCAGGAGATCCCAAAATGTATCCTAGGCTGTAACAGGGACATCAGAGGAGCAGAATCAAAACTGTGGGCTACCTGATTGTGAATAAGGCCTGTATTTGTGCTTGAAGGTCTGCAGAGTTAGTCTGAAAGCAGCAAGGGGAAACAACTGCATAGTTTTCCTGATAGCTGAAAATAGTTCAATTAGAAACACAAAATTCCATTTTGTCCATAATTAGTCACAGTGTTCCTTCTCTTATTTTACTTTTTTCTTCTATGTCTGCCTGCCTTAAACTATTTCTCTATTGTAACAGTGCTGTGCAGAATTAGAATCCAATGACAGTCTGCTGCCCACATCATCTGAGCCAGCAAAAGGGAAGGTAAGTGTCTTTGCCATCATCGTTGCTGAGCCTGTTAAAGTGTGACACTAGTTTTGCTTGCTCTTATTTTTTTCATGACCCAAAGGAAATAAATAACTTGTCTTGTGAGAAACTTTGCCAAATTAAACATTCAATTAAAATAATTTGAGATATTTATGTATACATGTACACACATGTATAAACACATACAAAAATATATTCAAAACCTTGTTACAAAATCAGTTTCCTATTGCTTCTGAACAGTTACTGTGAAAAAATACAAGTGCTTGATAAATTGCACTTTGAGAAGGATCAGAGGCTGGAAGTGGGGCTACATCTTCCAGTTTCTTTTCCATTTTTCATCATTTAAGTAACACTAGGTCAAATGCAGCTGCCTGAGTGTTGCTTCAGAAGTTTTCTCTAGCCATCTTCAGATGACGCCTCTTCAGCAGTAAACAGCAAGCAAGTGGTGTGTGTTCAGGGGCAGGGGATGGTGGGGGCAGTGCTTTGTCTCCATGAAGCTGAGCTGGAGCTGCCCTCCTGCTGGGGGAAACCTGATCTGTGTAGAACGTGCTGGACACTGGATGAATGTTCCTCTTTTCAGTCTGTCTGGTTGGCCTGGCTGAAAGGAGGAGAGTGTTTGGGGTTTGTTTTGCTTTTTCATGGAATTTGGTTGGTTGGTTATTGTTTTGGGGCTTTTTGGTTCTTCTGTCCTGCTCAACTTGCCTGGTTTTGTAGTATCTAGTTCCAAGTCTAGCTTGAACCAATATCTGTTGCAAATGTAAAGTTGAATTATTCTGCCTCTTCCTATATCTGTTCTATCCAATGAGGATGCAAGCTTCTCTAGATGAAAAAGAAACAGATGATATATTTGTATAACTGTTAGTATTACACTATACAGATGCAGCTGCATGTGTGTGGGGGGAGTTGGTGGCATTAATGTATTCAGTGTGATTGAACAACAGTAGCGCTTTCTATTTTTCAATTAGCAGCTCCATTGCTCTAAACAACTGTGGAGTGAAGCACCCAACTTGTGCACTGAACTTCCCAGGACCCTGCTCTCAGATACTTCATACTGGGGCAGTACACCTCTGCTAGGTAAGACCTGGGTGGTGTTGGCCACTTTTCTGTCTCTCCCCTAAAATACAGGAAGAGTTTGATAGGTGGTACAGAACAGTATCACGGGTGCTAAACATGCTGGTAGAGTTTGGAAAATCTATTGTTGGCTTTAGGCTATTTTTGCACGTAATCCAGGAAGCTGAAACGTGTTTATAATGCTTGCAATTAAAGGTCTGAAAAGGTGGCTGCCTGTCAATCTATCAGGAGTTCCCCAAAAGCTTAAGGAATCCTGTCCAGGTATAGTCCTGACAAGGTGCTTGCCAGCCTGGATTGAGTGGGTTTAAGTCATCCTCTTATTCCTCCTGTTGACAGGCACAGGCTGAGGTAGCCAACAATGTCCTGCTACTTTGCTACTGATCTGAGGTCAGTCCTGGTTTTAAAAACTTGACCGGGTAATACAGCTGCTAAGAATCAAAAAATTGCATTTGTTGATTTCTCCTGCATTCATAAGCTGTTGTACTTCCCTACACCTCTCGAGCATTATGAACATTAAAAGCAACCACTGGCAGATATACATTGCAGGGCCACATTTGGGATGTTATAGTGTTTCTTCCAGAGTAAGCAGGTACAACACAGTGTCTATTCTCAGACTATACAATTCTCAAATGTAATTCCACACCATACTGGGGAAAACGGAAGGCGATCTTGCTTGACAGAACATGTTCCTTATGAGAGCACTCTGCTGCTCTGAAAGGACTTTCAGTGGGCCAACTCGGAGGGTTCTTGCAAGTTGCTGTAATATCACAAACCAGCCTCAAATAAGGCAGGTATCTCAGCTTCCACAGATCAAGTATCGATACAGAAAAGATCCATTTTCCAGCCCTCTCTGCCACACAAAACCATTTGTTACAACAAAGCTTCCCTACGTGGAAGTTTCTATAAACTGACTGATAGAAAATGCCCATCCTCAGGTGTCTCAGACTCTTCATCTACAAAGCATGCTAAGGTCACATAACCTAACCCTTTCATACCAAGATGGAAGCTAGTATGTGATTTGTCCCCTACAAACAGCCCTCTCTTATACAAACAGTCTTGAAAACAAAGGTTTACTCATTATAAATCTGTATTTGGCTGCTCTGTTGCTTGATTATTTTAGACTTAGTTGAAAACTGACATGTGACTAAATCCGACTTTGCTGATGACTGTTGCTTTTCACACTTGTCTCTCTTAACAGATGCTCTGACCTTGGAAACCTCATGCCTAAATAACTCTCCTGTGCACGACTGGGTTTGGTCTCGTAGACAGAGCTCTGGCAGCTGCGTGTTTGAAAGCTGCGACCCGGGACACGTGTCCACTTCAGATGTAACATCAGTGGGGTGCAAGTAAGATGGCAGAATAATATGTTTGGGGTGAAGGGTGGAAGAGTCCATGAGATCTAGTGGGTTCCCCAGGAACCTGCTAGAAAGGAAAGCTGTATTTCCAGCACATGCAGAGTTCAACGGCAGGGCATCTCTTGCAGGAAACACTGGACACTGGGTGGTCAGCTCGTGGTGTTATGGGGCAACACTCTGCTTCTGTTCACAAAAGTGGTATTGAAACTCTTTACTGAAACTGTTGGTATGACCACCAGCCAAATACAGTGATGGTGTTTCCGTTTCATGCTGGAGAACTGAGGCATGATGTAGTCACTCTTGTGTCTGTTTTCAGTATTTAACCCACAACTGACACTCATATTTAAGAGCCAAAATCCTATTGGCTTTGAGGAGTCACACTCTTTTTTGCAGAGTTTAGAGCCGTTCTGAGGTCTTTGCTTATCAAGCTGCCTCCTTAGATCTTTAAAATTGAGGTTAAACTGCTTAAGATTGGAACCTAGCTAACTATTGTCAGTAAATTTTTTAAAAGATAAGGATGTTCCTGAAGATGCAGAGGCAGGCAGTTAGCAGCAAAAGACTCGTCAGCTCTTGAAGCTTTTGCCACTGATTTTCTGTAGAACTGTGCAGTGTGGAGGAGGTGGAGAGAAAGACTGGTCGTGGTTCTTGCTGTTTGGGGGAGGAGGGATTGATGTTAGTGATGAATTTTTCTTTCTCTGAGAGATCAACTGTCTGACTATACAGATAGTGGTGACTTCGGTTGTTATGTGCTTAGGGAAAATGGGCAACATATCTCTCTCTTATTTGGCCAACATGCAAATAAAATGTGTATTGCCAGGTGGAAAATATGCTCTGTTGGTAACCATACTGATGCAGACCTTCCTGTTTCCATTACAATGATGGACTCTTCACTTCCTGAGGTGAGTGCTGTCTCTGATGCCTGAGATGTGGTTTTGAATGGGTTTGGACATCTAGTGCCTTCATCAGATCCTGATCCAGATTGAACAGCTATAAATCAGCACTGCTGCAAGGTGAATGGAGCTGGCATCAGTCAGCAGGGTGCTGGGACATCTTGTTCTGTGTGGCTTAGTCCCTTCTATTTGGGCACACTTCTGGAGTACTGTAGTTATAGACCCAAATATCTTGATGTTCAAGTGCATCTGGGTCATGCTTTTAGCTGTGGAGTGTTTTAAATGTGGTTTACAATGGTGAGACAGTGCTGTTTCTGCAGTTATACTCGGTTCTGCCAGGGAAGTCTGAGTGATTTTGTTCTTTATCCACCTGCAAGAAGCTACAGGATGTTTTAATTGTGAACGCTGCCATTGTCTGCATTTTCTCCCATGACTACCATGTATGCAAGAGCTGAAAAATGGCATCTTTGTTGTATGAAAACTTTTCTCCAGCTGATGTGCTCAGATATGCCTTCCCTGCTGTATTGAATCCTGCATCTACAGTTGGAGCTGTCAGTCGGCTTTCCCATGGCAGCAGCAGCAAGATGAGCTGCAGCTCAGCACATACAGCTGTACTCTGTGGTCAGTGCCACCATACTCGCTATTGAAATCTAGACCTCAGCCCTGCCACACAGGGCTTCTAATTAGCTTTATAAACTCCAGTGTTGATGTTGGTGGTGATGATGGAAGAATATTGGTCAGTGGTTTCTGTGAACTTGGAAATAACCTTTGCAAGATTAATGACAGGCAACCTCAGACCTGCCCCAGCTGGCGTGTGGTACCTGCAAGTGCAGCAGTGGTCTGGTTGTAGCGGCAAATAAAGGCAGAATGTGCAGAGAAGGTAAAAGTAAGAGTGATGGGGACTGCCTGTGGTTTCAGCACGCTGCTCAGTTAGGGTGCAGCAAGTAAGGAACTCCTAGCTTGTGCTGCTACTACTTAAGCTGCCTTAAAGAGAATGATCTCAAGGGCTCTTGTTTCATCCAGTCCTTCTGGAAAGTCACAGCCTTGCAGAGTTATTTAAAATGCCTGTGCTTCATTGCTCTGGAGCTTCTCTAATTCCAGCTGGGCTCAGAAATGTCATTTTCCCTTTTTTTTTTTTTTTTTTTTTTGCCTTTTTAAAAAAAAAAAATATATAAACTTTCAGTGTGAATATTCCAGAGGGGGAAAATTAAAATGTTAAAGCTTGCATCAGAGAAAAGGCAAACAGCCTGTGTCCAGTATCTCTTCTAAAAACTGTGACGTGCAGCAGAATTTGAATATCCTTGTTTAAAAGGAAAAGTCTCCATAGTTGTTTGGTTTTGTTTTTTTTTATTACACTGTGGTTGTAGGTGTGTTTGAACAGATCAAGCCCTTGAGCATGTAAGTAACTCCAGTTATTTTGTCAAAGTCTTGTCACTGTAGGACTTTAGGGGCTATTTATTATAGGAGCCCTTGTGGGAGCCAGATGAAGCTTGGACTTTTTATACTTGTTTTGATTTATGAATGTGGAATTCATATTGCTGTCTAAAAATCAGATAGATGATAGGCCTTCCAAATGTTAACGCTAGTTTGGGAGGAGTTATACAAGACTGTGACCAGAATTTGTCTGTTATGATACAGGATTCTTGGATCAAAGGATGCTAATCAAAGGGATGGAGAAGTAAAAAGTGATTAGGATTGTACTGCGGGATCTTCTTTGACACAATCCTTTTATGATGAAGAAGAACTATTCTCTTAATGCCCCGTGCAAACAGGTTGTGTTAGGAAATGTAGGTTGTGGGAGGGGTGGTGGTTGTTGTTTCTCTTTAAGTGCACCCTGTGCAATCCATGGGAGCTCGCAATCCCAATAGTATGGGGGTTTGAAAACTGAATTGAGGATTTTCCTTCACTCCAAACAGAAAGCACTGACCTTGTGATTAACTGGGGAGAGAGAGGGAATGCAGAATAATTTACTGCTCTAGTCAGTTCCAGGTCATGAAAGGTTTGGTTTGCTTGTTTGGGGGGGTGTGTGTGTGGTTTTTTTAGAAGCCTTTTACATTTTGTTTGTTTTCATTCCAACACCCTATTCATTTTCACCTTCTTCTCCAATATTCCTGTAGACTTAATGGGCTGCACAAGGCAAATGTAATGCTGTACTTCCTTAAGCTTAATAGAAAATTCAAATAAGACTAAAAATAGCCTCAATTTGCATTAGAGGAAACGTCCAGCTGGCTGGGGCAAGGCCCTGTGGGCGCATTTGAGCTCTGGTGGGTGGAGGTCTGGAGAGGAGGGAGAAGGCCCTTACTGATGCTGCGAGCAGTCGATTGCTCTAGGAAGTGACCAGGGATCTTGGTCACCTCCTTTTCAATTTTGCTGGGTTTTCTGGGTCCTCTGAGGATGTTTGAGGGGGAAAGGAAGATAGATCGCTCATAGATGATCGCTCACTGTTACGGTTTTCCTGTTGTCCTCTCCCCACCCCACCTTCAACAGCGTTCCTGGACACTTGATATGTAGAGAGCTACCCAAAGCTGGCTAGCCTCATACTTTGTGTGCCTGGAGATAGGTTTGGGGGGTGTTTCTGGGTTTTGCATTTTGGTTGTTTTTTTTTTTTTTTTATTCAGTACTCTTCTTCAGCAGGGGGTGGAGTTCATCACAAGTCATTACTGACTTAACCCTTCAAACCTCTGTTTCACCCTGTATTTTCACCCATAAAGACAGACCGATCTATTAATGGAATAGACAAGCTGGAGTTATCCACAGTGAAATGAGGAAGAGGGACAGTTCTCATTCCATATCTCCTCTGCCATATTAAAAGACTTAAGAAGTTGTTGTTTCTCTGTGATGCGGTAAGACTTGGGTCCAGAACCGCACTGTAGCAGCTAAAGGGACATGAACAAAACTACATACCAGCCTTTAACTGCAGAATTCCTCTCTGCTGTTTGTGTAGAAAGGAGGAAGCCTGAAGCTTCTGAACTGGTTGGGGAGTTGTTATATATAATATTGAAAACGAGCATCATTCAAAGACAGATGCTAAAATGTACAAGACAACATGCAAGTTTTCTGTGTTCCAAATCATCTGATCACTCGACCTGGTCTAGTGGAAGCTGTCCCTGCTGATGGCAAGGGGGTTGGAACTAGATGATCTTTAAGGTCCCTTCCAATCCTAACCATTCTATGATTCTATTAACAGGTTTTTGCCTATATGAGTCTGATATCTATAGATGAGTGAAGCTCTGTGCACCTCACTTCTGTGGGGTTTGAGGTCAAGACCTTGAAAATGGATCTATCTTGATGCACAGCATTAAATGGAACTGTGGTGTGGTAACACGCACATTGGTCACTTGAGAACATGCACTAGAAGCAAAACATGCAGGAACCAAAATACATCTCTAAGTATGATATTCCTGAGATAAGATTTCTACAGAAACAGTTATCACTCCTAATGATGATAACATGGGAAGCTGCATACTGCATGTATGGCTGGCTTTAGACTAGCAGATGAATCTGCATGCACTTACCATCTGGTTCTTCACTGCTGGAATAATTTAGACACAGCTGGGGAAATTATTAAAACTTTGACGTACAAACGTTCTACTGGCATGGCAGCCCCTTCCCTGGTACTAACTCTTCTCTCTTTCTGTTAAGATTGACTGTGCAGAGCCAACACTACCAGTCAGTCTGATCCCATCCAGGTCAGGTTTTGTGCAAGTGTTTTAAAGCCTTTATCAAGATTGTATAATCTGAACAAGTATCTGAAAGCATTTTGTTTTGGCAGTGATCACTTAATTTCACCCCAAGAACTTCTTACATCCTCTTTGGAAAGCGCTGCACCAGTAACGGGTAAGAACCTTTTTTTTGTGGCATAGATGTGTGAACTTTGTGCACTGGAAGTCTTGGAAATAGATATGTTCAAGTCTGCACGTTTACTGAACAGTAAGAGCTCTGTCTTCTGTTGCCTGATACTATAGGCTGCCTTATTATGGAGGAAAAATCACCCAAGTGCTCACGTGGAAAAGAGGAAAATGTGCCAACTTCCGTAGCAATGGAGAAAAACACTGATAAGGATCCGGCTGGGCCTGTATCAGGTACAGTAAGTGCTGCAGCGCACGGGCACTCGTGCAGTGAGGAAACGGCTTGCTTCCAGCACATCTTTGAAGTGAGGAAGCTGAGTAAGAAAAATAACTTAAAGACAACTTGTGTTTTTCTGTTGTTGAACATACTTTTTGCCTGCAATTGCTCTCAGCCCTCTCAAACTCTGAGTAGGAATAAGGCTTTACCAAATTCCAGGTGACCAGTAACCTTCAGCATTGCAAGAAGTAAACGTGCAATAAGTTAGTGAAATCTCGGTGCTTGCTTAGCTGGCAAAATATTGTATGAGCACTAAACCCCAAGCAATTTTGGGAGGAGAGAGAATGTTTTCATGGTTTTAAAAAGTTTAGTGACACAATTACACTATATAACACTTTCTTTCAAAACTGACGCTCAACTGGGATGGGTCAAAAGGAGAGATGAGGATAGAGGCCTTTGTGTATGGTTCTGTCTTTCATTATAGCCAGAAACACTCAGAAGAATTCTACTTACCAGGTCTGATGATGCTTCTTTCACTTAAAAACTAAAAGCAAAACAAAACTGGAGTACATGTTTTAAGCTATTTTTAAAAAAGCTGATCTGAATAATCAGCACAGGATACATGTGCATCCTTGTTTGTAACCATTTTTTAACCTCTATCTAAATATAAGAAATTTTTTGTTGTCATTTCTTGTTTGGTTTTGTTTCTTTCTTTAGTACTATCTTCCTGACATCTAATTCAGTCCCTTCACTGAAGCATATTTTTCTCTCAACTAATTTGCCTCTGCTGTTAATTTTCATATGTGGTCTAGATGCCTTTAGCAAGGAGGAAACTGATATGCAAGACAGATCACAAAGAGTCCAAACAGCTTTAAAGCCTGAGAATCCTGCTGCCTGTTGTACATCTCTGAGTAGAAAGTGTTTCTAGTGTTAGAACAGAGACATTGATGAATCTCCACTTGTGGTTTTTGGTAGTACCACACAATGTCTTCTAAAAGTGCTTGGGAGCCTGCTCAGATACATAGGGCTGCTCTGAAAATCAGCAGGGACAAAAGGGAGAGGTAAGCAGAGGGTGTTGTTAACATGAAGGATGAAAAGAGAAAGCCTTTCAGATCTGAAGGTTTGGTTGGGTCTTTTTCTTGTGCCATTTCTTTGGCTTCCATCTGTGTGGGTGTGTTTGTATAACCACATAAACAGAAAAAAAAATTCTAGATGTTCTAAAAGGTATAAATAGCTACCAGAGTTACTGCTACACAAGAAATTAGTGTGACTCTCAGCCTTTCTTCAGTTTCCTAAATATTTTCTTATTTAAATCTTTTTAATTTCTGTCTGGAGATTATTTTTGCTTGCCTTAAAGCTTCTCTAAATTGTGGCCCTTGAAAGTTTGTGTTGCATTTGAACTGGCACCATCAGTTCCCAAACTTAGCAGTTCATCACCACACATTTTCTGGGAAAGAGAGTTATTTTGTTGGCTCTATCAGCACCCTGCTAGTTCAGTTTTTAGGTACAAAGGACAGTCCAAGTGTCAGACTATGTCTGAGGCCTATGGACACCTGAAATACCACAACTGTGTGCATTTCATGAGCTGGTTGTGCTCAAGCTCCTCTGTAATGGCAGCTGAAGTAGCACCTATTTCTTGACTTCATCTGACTTCATTCTGCAATGTGAAGGAAGAGAACTGTAAATCTTCATCACTTCACCTGTTAGTCTGTGCATGGGATTTTTTTTCTTACATATTCCTGTGTTTATAGAATTCAAAATAAAAATTAATTATAAACTGTCTCTTTAAATAGCAAAGAAACAAACAAAAAACCCCCATGCTGGCAGCAAAATAATGAAATTCATTTATCCAAAGGAATATTACTGTAACTCTTGCAACTTCTACTATAGCAACTACAACCAGGAGTAATATTCTCACTTGTAGGCATGTAACACTTCTTATTGGGATTTTTTCCAAGCCAGACATAACTATCATCACACTTCTGCCTTTGTCTTTGTTCTTTGCTGCTGCTTCTCCTTCTTAATGCCCTCTCCTGGCACCTGCTGCAATTTCTTTTAGCCCTGTTGGTCCATGGTCAGTACACTTGGTGTTGGAAGCTTGTTTTGGTTTTACCATTAACATGTGGTTTTGGGAATGTCTCTCCCAAGGAGCAGATCTAACCAAGAAGGAATTCTGCCCTGTGATGGAAGAACACAAAACTGCATTTCAAAACATTTTAAAGCAAGACCCGGTAAGAGTCCCAGTGACGGTGAAACACAGAACAGATTTGGCTGAGCAGTGACCAAAAAACACCCCAACTCTGCAGGAGGGGACAGGCCCCTCCAGTGGTGGTGTGGCTGTTCCCTTGCTGTAACTACTCTCTGATATGCTTTTAGGAGGTGAACCAAGAGAAGAAAACTAATAAAGAGCAGAGTGAGGAAGCACCAACTGTGGTTCCCAGTAGGAAAGGTAAGAGGTCTTTGCTGCACAAATTCATGTAACTTACCTAAGCGCGTGCTGCATTGGTCACCGGAATCAAGAGCAGTGTGAAGAGGTGCAGAAAGCTGCCTGCCTCACACCAATTATCATGAAGGGGGTTTTGTTCTGAGAAATTGTAGCTGCAGTTAGAGATCAAAGCAGATTAGCAGTGGAGAGAAGGAAAAAGTTATCATACAAAACCTGCTTCTCTGATTTCTACAGATACTGACCCAACCAACTCCATCTTCCTCTAGATAGGAAGGAAAATTTCTTGGGGGTTGCAAAGGGGTTGGGATATTTGAAACAGTTCTGGCATGTCTGCTCTCCCCAAAGATCTGTAAGGCAGCATCCTCTGTGCTAGCTAAAGCTTGGGGTAGTGTGATGTGGATAAGCAGGATGATGTTTCTCCTGAACTGTGCTTAGACATCTCTTCTAATCGCCTCACCTTTTGCCTTTGGAGTTCTTTAAAAGTTGCTGGTGTAGTAAGTCATGTAACATCTGGAATCTATGGGCTGGGGACTTAAACCAAAACCTGTAATTAACCATTACTGTACTAATTAAATGCCAACTGAAGCCAACTAAACAACTAGTTTTTGGGGCTTTGTACAAATGACAGTGCTCTGCTGTCTTACTGACACTAACCCCAAGGTACTCTGAAGTACACAATTTTATCTTTTTTTTCATTGGCAAGAGCTTAACACTGGAAATCTTTAACAGTAGCTTCTGTTGGAGCTTAAAAGACTTTCACAAGATGGTTTTGGGAGGCTGTTTTTTCACTTTTGTCTGAGAACTTTTTTCTCACTTCCCAGGGAGTTCACCCACAGCAGGTGGCATTAAAGCAGATAAAACAAAGCAAAATGAGCCGTAAGTGTTTTGACTTTCAATGATCACCTGCAGGTATGAATTTAAAGCTACAGTCTGTTACATGATTGCTTCTTCTTATCCTGCAGTGAATCTCCTAACGAGAAAGAAGTGGAGGTAAGTCGCAACTGCTTGTATCCTTAAGTGTCTAGGACAACAGAAGGATCTTATCAATAAGCCCTGATTAATATCTTATCCTATATAAATGAATGATGCTGAGTAGCTTAAACTGGATGTATTTCTATAAGTTGGCTTCTGAAATCCATCTTTCCAATGGGAATTTTGGAAGGGGTGGGATGCAAAATGGTGGCAATCTGTAAAACTGAACAAAAGATTTGTCACTACCGAAACATTTGTTTGCAAGCTTGAAGGAGCAATAGCTGTGACCTCCTCCTAGGCAAAATGTGCTGATTTAAGACAGCTTTGTCAAAAGGCACAGATGGCACACTGTGTGCTGCCAGGATATCAGCTACTCTGGCTGCACATTATTTCCCCCATCACTATAGATGGGAAGACTGGCTTTGTGGAAGTGGGCTGTGTTTGCTTTTTCTTCTGTATCTCTCCTGTAACTTTTTGTAGGGTATAGTCCCAAATGTCATGTCAGTATCCAAATCTACTTTAAAAGCTTCTGCATCACTTGAATTATTCTGAAGTCTTTTATTCTCTCACAACAGGCTGAATTTCTAAGGTTGTCTTTAGGTTTTAAATGTGATTTATTTACCTTGGACAAGAGAGTGAGGCTTGAGGAAAGGTCCCGAGACTTGGCTGAAGAAAACTTGAAAAAGGAGATCGCAAATGCTCTAAAGATGTTAGAGGTTAGTATTGGCCAAAGCTGGTAGGGTGGATGGGATGAACGGCTGTGAAAGCGTCTCTCTTAATACAGCACTTTTTAGGATGTGTGTGTGTGTGTGTGATCTGTTATAAGCAAACCTGAACAAAGTTCCCAAGTGATGCAGTTGAAATATGAGAGACTGAGCGTTTGAGGGGTAACCTTCACCTGAGTGCGTTGTGCTCTCAGGTAGCTGGGAATTTTTATACTGCACAAACATCTGTCAGGAACTCCTGTCTTCAGCTGGTTTTATGTGAGGGAAATGGAAGTCTCTGCCCACTGGAGGTCTGTATCAAGTTACACTGAGGATGCTGGATGCTGATCTCTTGACTCTGTGGACATGAACACAACACCTCACTGGTTGTGCTCACCCTTCTTTCTCTACTAATATCTCATGCTGGTTTTCTTATCAATATGCCCCTTAGGCTTTAGTCCCTTTGTGTGAAGAAGATAACCAAGCACAGGAGATCATTAAGAAACTGCAGAAAAGCTTGCGGTTCCTTAGCCAGTATGCAGCCCGAGTCGCCAGCAGAGCAGAGATGTTGGGAGCTATTAATCAGGTAATTTTTTCCATGTAAATATATTTTGTATAAAGTTAAAAGCTTCTAGAGGTAAAGGGATAGCAGTATCCGTTTGCTAGTCTTCTGACTCCAGAGTTAGATTTGGCAATCTTGTGTTTGTAATGCAGACTGACCAGTACAGCTTAGTCCTGGCTTCCTCTTCTCAGATCACTTTGTGGTGTTATAAGGAACTCCAGGCACTGTGAGAGTAGTTACATTGCACTAGCACTGTGCAAAAACACACAACAGAAATATCATATTGATTAAAAACAACAACCAAAAACAAAATCCAGAAAAAACCTTCCCCTCAGAGGAAGGCATACAGTAGAGAGCACAAGAATGCAATGTGGTAACAATAGTCTTGACGCCCTAATGGTAATTCTGTGCCTTGTGGGAATTGCAGCTAATAAATTAAATCTATGGAAATTTACAAAGACCTGCTCAAATGTTCTGTGTAGCTGTGTGTAATGCCAAAGAACAGCATGAAAATATGACTTGGCAGTACTAGCAAACGCGTGGTGGCAGCTGAGACTGTAGATCAGAGAAAGATGAGGAGGAGTTGTAAGAATTCAGAAAACGAAGACTAAATTATTTTAGGATAAGTGTAATCACTGGAGAAATGAGACCTGTGTAACTTGGGCATGTGTTGGGCTGTACTGAAACTTTGGACAAAAATGAAAGGATGTTGCATCATGGTGATATTAGAGGAGAGTAGATGGTTAAAGGGGCAAAATAAGCCTTGAACTCTAAACACGATGCAGTTCCACAAAGAGCCACTTGTTTTTCCTCCTGCTGTGGCACTCGCTGCATTAGGAGAGCCGCGTCAGCAAGGCTGTGGAAGTGATGATTCAACACGTGGAAAACCTAAAGCGCATGTACGCAAAAGAGCACGCAGAACTCGAGGAGCTGAAACAGGTCCTGATCCAGAACGAGAGATCCTTCAGCTCTCTTGGAGAGCGAGGTAAAGCTGCTTTGTCCTTCCTCTTTCTAGCACGTGCCAGATTGACCATTATTTAACTGAAGTTTAACATATTAGGTGGAGGGGTTGTGTGACTCCAGTATCTCCTTTCCTAAAAATAGAGGGGAAAAAAAATAGCAATTTACTAACAGTATTAGTAACAACTCTCTGAAATGAGACTTGTATGTAAACTGTCGCGAATCTCGGGTGGGGGAAAACATTGCAAGCGTGCAATATAATGTTCTGGCTTTTAGAAAAGTGCATTGCAAGTGGTGGGGATAATCTTACTCCTTGTGTGCAGTAAAATTGGGTGCTCACATGCACTGGAGCATTCCCAGTAGCTATTTCCAGGTAGCTGAGCTTTGCTCTCTACAGATGCTTCCTGCTCTACTCTAAATATGAGTTGCAGACTCAGGTGCTCTGAATTTCTCCCTCTAAGCAGATGGTACAGTGGTCAGGTCTTCAGATGGCACTATGCACGTGTGGCTTTGCCAGAGAAGGATTAAATTCTTCTGAAAGATAAAGCATGCCTTTTAAAACCAGAAAGGGCAGTCTTGCACACCGGTGAAATCCTTGCAGGAGCCTGCTGAGTTACGGGCTATTCCTTCCTGACTATAAAAGATTGTCCTGTAAGAGGACACTGCCTTGATAATAGAAGAATACATTTAATGGTAGCAGTGAAAATTAATGCTTGTAGAGGATGTATAATGTGGGAATATTATGAATTATCTAATGAAATAGGAAGCTTTTTCCTGAAATCTGCTTTCTGAGAGTACTCTGCTAACCTCTTCGCTTAACCAGGTACTGCAAAAAGTCAGACCTTTAGTTGCAAATAAAGCTCACTGCATTACTGTAAGCCTTCCTGGTTTTTGATCTCTTCACAGATGACTCTACGAATAAAAAGCTACCAAATTCTTTTAACTTTAAGGTAATGGCTGTGACAGCTTAACATGAAATTTCAAGTGTGTTTTTTAAGAGTGTGTGTGTTTGTGTTTTTATTTGCCTTGTCATGTGCTGGTGCCTCTGCTACAGGTACTACTTGGTAGTTTCCTGTCTCAAACATGGGCTGATATCATTAAACACGAGGATATATTTATTTTCAATCACCCCCACCAACCCAAGGGAACTGCATGTGGTCCCACTTAGAAGATGAAGTTTTCACAGAAGCTGAAATGGCTGTGCTCTCATGCAGGGGCTGAGAAGTATTGATCATCTACCATTCTCTCATCAGGCCCACAGAAGAAGGGTTTAGCACAGAGAGATTAAATAATAGGTGGGGGCAATTCAAATTGATGGTAGGAATTCCTGTGAGCACCGTTAGGAGAACTTGGGTGCCTTCAATTTCAGTATTTTGCTGGAAGCTGTGTCGCCAGCCTTACTTCAGATGCCTAGAGCGGGAAAAGCAGATAATGTGGAAAGATGCTGCCTTAAAGAATATGGTTTGAGCTGTGCTTATTATCTGATTCTTCTTTGTGCATCACTTCAAGCTCAGTATCAACATGTAATTTTTTTATACAGTTTGTATATAAAAAAAAACCCCAAATCAAACCAAAACAAACCAACCACAAAAAACCAGATGGTATTTTATGTTTTAGTGAATAATCCAGTCATTCCTTGATAGAGTCAGTAATGCCTCTTATTTGTATAGCCATCATCATCCCTACGAAGAGTCAGCATTGCAACGTTGCCGAGGAGTGCTGGAAACGCAGGTATTGGGGTGCCACTGGTGAGTAAGGGTTCCCCGACGGTGAGGTGCTTCACCTTCTCACAACTGCCTGGACTGAAGTGTGAAAATGCCAGTGCAGTAAGTCTGTCAAACTTCTTCTCCAGGCCCAACTCCTTGAACCCGAGGGAGATGAACGGAGTGATAAATTCAACAGGAGATCGAGCAGTTGGTAAAGTTACTCGGGCTTGTCTTTGAACAGGGTTAAATATTTTCAGCTCTAACTGTGCTTGTGTTAAGCAGCTTTTGGATCATTTTGGGATATAATAATGTTTAAGCTCTACACCTTTACGTTAGTTTTACAGGCTTCAATAGGTAAATCAGCCTTCATGACTAAATGTTACAGCTCTTTTTTTATTTTGTTATTAAGAGTTGAGAGTTTTAAAAAAAAATTACCTCAATGTTCTTGCTTCAGAAATAAATATGAAATTTAGGCAGCTGGCATTGATGGATCTGGTTGTTTTGGGGTTTTTTTTTTGTGGGGGGGGGGGG
>NW_010316393.1:74660-84720 GCF_000700745.2 Antrostomus carolinensis
CAACTAATTTTGAAACTTACTTGTCTAAGGTCTACCCAAATGAATAGGCTGCTGCTGAATTTCTAATTTCCTGCTATATATTTGATGGGGAAATTAAGGTAAATGTCTTTAAAATATGACAGGGGACGACTGGGAGCAAAGCAAAATGAGAAGCGTCCTTCGCTACAGCGGTTCATTAGCACGTATGCCTGGGCAGAGTATGAAGATGAACATTCTGAAACAAAGTGAGTTCAAGAGCAGCCTCCTTTGAGGCGTGTGTGCAGGATTGCTTGGTTTGTTGTTAATGAACTCAACTGTCCACCACCTGGTCAGGGCTATAACATAAAGCTGTTGTGAGCTCTGGCAAATTGAGTGCTTGATAGAAAAGCTGTGTAACTGTTGATGCTTCCTTACAGAAATGAGCAGTCAGAATCACCTGCTGAAGTACAAGAAGAACCATCAAGGAAGGAAAGTATCTCTGAAAAAGGAAAATGTTCATCAAAATGGAACCTAGAATCAGCGTAAGTTTTCTCACCTCATTATCGGGTACAACAGTGGGTGGTGGACAGGGGAAGAGGAAGCAAAGCGGTAGCCTTAGTTGGGTTGTTAATGATGACTCCTTAAACAAACCAATGGAGAATGAGTAATGTCAGGTGCCAGAGACTCGTCCCATTACTAATCCAAAATGGTGAGGTGAAGAGGAGCCTCATGAGCTATGATCCCACCTCTCTTGGTTACTGTGGGACAGCTGTTACAGCTAGGCTGCTAAGTCAGGCTAACACCTACTCTTGTAAAAATGATCAAGGATTTGAGGCCCAAGCAAAACTTAACAGCAGCTTTGGCACATGCTGAGACACAAGTGGTTCTCAAGATTAAGTCCAAGCTATTCCAGCTAATTTCTCAGAATATCTCAAGTCAAGGAAGAGACTGCTGTCCTAAACAAGGATCCCTTGGATGCTCTTGCCTTACAGGAAAGGAGGTCTGCTATCACAGCAGAGAAACTGTTTATCCCATATAAATACCCTCTCCTGTGAGCATTCCTGATCCAGGGGGAGACAAGACAATTATGCTAGTGTGTAAAAGTGAGAGGACAGCAAGAACAATTTTTTTCCTATTGTTTGATAAAGGGTGGAGGTACCTAATGTCATGAGGTCTAGGATTTGGATAGTCGCTGAGGGTAAGACTAACATAACCCTAACCTCCAGGAAGGCACCAAAGCCCTAGAAAACGACAAAAATTAAGGCCAGGACTTTCAGTGCTTTCTACAAGCAAGATTTCTTAATGATCTGCAAGGCAGCTTTTGTGAATCCCCTTCAGAAACAGTGTGTGGTATAGGGAGCATGGGTGGACTTACGAGTTGGGGCAGTCACCTCAACAGCTTATCGAGAACTTGCCTACTGATGTCTGCATTTTAAACCCAGGACATAAGCTACCACTGTATGTAGCTCCCAATACAGTAACAGCCTCGTCACTTAATAGCTAGGGATCTGTATGTTTGTTTGTGGGGTCTGGTTTACTTTAGAGTTGAGGTGGAGAAGTGGGGTGGGAAGGGGGCTTACAAGTTTTGAAGAAAAACTGAACCACTCTGACTTACTTTTCTGTTGCAGATGCAATTTAGTGTCATCATGGGCATCCCATTTCAAGACTTCCTTTTCCAACGCTAACAAAACTCTCTGGGTTTCTGTTTCCATCCTGGTGCTGCTTGCTGCTCTTACAAGCTTTCTCACTGGGCTGTCTCTTCAAAGACCAGCAGAAGCAGCACCTGTCGGGACTGGGGACTCCTGGACTTCACTACAGCAATTGCTGTGGCCGTACACAGGACTTCAACACAACGGACCACCCCCAGTATAACAAAGGTTCTGACTTTTGTAATTATACTTCCAAGTTCTGGGTGACAGTATGAGAAGCTGAGATAGGGTATTTAAGGTTACATATTTGGGTTTGTTTGGTTGGGTTGTGGGTGTTTTTTGGGGAGATGATTATAAATATATTTTCTTTTCTTTTTTTTTTTTTTAAAAGCATGACTTTAGATTGAAAAATACCCTTCCCCCTGCATTTTGACAAAAGTGATCGTCACAGGTACCTAAAAGGATCTCATTTCCTTTCAGGAAAATAGTAATTTTGAATACAGCTAACAATAAATATGACTAAGTGGTCTAGCCACAAAAGACTAAAGAACTTGTTTTGCTGTAACAAAAATGGAAAGTTTGCACGGTAGTCATTGCAACTGTTCCAATGACTTGAATTGAAAAGGATTCAAGACTTGAAATGTAACTTTATTGAAAGTTTTTGATAATAAAGTTTTAAAGCAAAGCATGCAGTATTTAAGAGTATGTTAAAACTCCTGTTGCAAGGAGCAGCTGATATACAACATCAATAAATAGGAAATTAGCTGTTTCCACTTTAGCAATTGCTTCTTTGCTGGCAAAGTCTTTAAGCATATGGTAGATTGTGGAGTGGAACTCAGAATCTTCTTCCAGCTCTTCTGAAAAAGCTTCACTAGTTTCAGTGATCTTGAGCTTTTGTGCTTTCTGACCATTAAACATGTAAAGTGACCAGTCTTTGTCTTTGAGAGAATCTGCTTTAAGATGCTCACTTACCTATTGCAGGGGCGAAAAAAAAAAAGTGCTGACAGAGTATAAATTCTAGTATTAAATTCTAGTATCCTTATGAGTGTAAGACAAACAAAAACCAAGGTGCTGCTCTGAACTCCTAAAACAACATTAGTTCTCTGTGCCAAAGAGACTGTACCAGGTACTGCACCAACACCAAAATCTTCCATCTAGTTTCCCTCTGTAAAATGCAAGGGATGGCTGCTCCTAATTTCTTGCTGCTCGTGACACTTGCTGAGAGAGTAGCTGGGTACAACAGGCATCATTAGTTTTAGTTCTTGCTCCTGGGATTAAGGATTGGGGTAAATCTTTGTATTTATGTCATGTGTGTTTAATGCAAGAGAGTGGGAGAGCTTCTCAAGATTTCAGCAACGACAACTGGGAGTATTTTTCTGTCTGGGAGGAGTTTTAACCATATTTGGTTTTAGTTCACATATGGAAACAAATCAATGCTTAAGTTGTTACCTTTTAAAGTAGGGAACAAATGAAACCCCTTCTGGACAAGAAGGAATGTCCAGACATTAATTATTAAACTTGCAGCTCGGATTGCTATTCAGCTCTAGAGACTGCTACTATGAAAATCAGCATCCAGCTACATCATCCCAGCCTTGGCTCAAGTCTCTACCTTATGCATCCTCGCACATTAGAGATCTCAAACTCTTGTTCATCACAAATGCACGAGCTGTGAAGCAGTGGAGAAGCAGACTGAAGTTTTACTGAACACCGCTAAAGCAGTCAACACTCAATCTAGGAGTGTAGGCAGGGGTTGAAGACAACGTTTGACACGTGTAACACAGACATTAACTGTTTCTCTCTCTTCAACTGCAACACAGTTCTGTGCTGGTTTTCTCTAGAATTTTAGTCTAGATCCACAAACCTTGAACACTACTTGCTCTGGCCCTGCTTCTAGATTCCACTTGCTCCAAGCAAAAGCAAAAGCAGATGCAACCAGTGCCATCTGTTGATAGGCCCCGACTTCTACTAGGGGATCCTGTAATGCAAAAGTACAAGTTACAAAAGCTATGTACCATTCACTCTCATTCCCTGTGTTATGCAGATATAAGAAAAGGCTTGCTTTGACCAGAATCCACCTGTCAGCTTGCCACCTGATTCTGCACAACAGGTCTTTGTACAAGTAAATGTTACCTATGTGAAAAATAGGTTGAAAAAACTCCAGGAAAACCAAACACTCTTGTACTCACCTTCTTGTTCACAGAGACGTACTTGTGAGCAAACTCCCCTGGGAAAATATTCACACCCGCTTTTTTCAAAACTGTTCTTAAGTCAAGTGGACTTGTCCATTTTCCTGTCATGTGGGAAAGCACATCCTTCTCTTCCACCACTACTGAAGACAACATACACTGATTACCCTGTTGCACAAACCAGTGAGAAGCAACTTAATAGTCATGAAAGCTATTTTCTGCTTCAGACATCAGATGGTAACAGCTTCTTTGCTGTGCTGGATACTCCATCCATTATCTACCAAACAGGGCAGAGCGAGATACAAATTCCTCTTGTGGAAGCATCCCAAGTTCTTAATAAAGGACATTGTAATAATTCTATATATTTTTTAAAATATGCAGCTGTTTTATAAAAAAAAAAAGTATTGACAGTACCTTAATTTGTATCTGAACTGTCACAAAGCCTGTCGTGATTACAAACAGTGCTTCATCCCTGCCAGTAGGTCGTAACTCCCACGCCTGGTAAGGCATGTTGAGGTGAGCATCCTGGAGAAGTGCTATTGTATGAAAGGCACCCAGGGCAAAGGTGATGCTCCTTTCCTGTGTCTCGTATTTTATGTTGCTGATGCCATCAGTTCTCCACTGTTGGCCTGAACAAAAGGATGCAAAAAATCCAAAGATGTACAGGTAAAGCTTCTGCTTGTGAATTAGTTAATAAAAACATCCTTGGTTAACTAATATTCACAGTTAAGATAAAATATTAGGCAAAAACTATAGATAATTCATTTAAGGTAAAGACTTCCCTCATTTTAATTGTTTTTAAGTAGGAGATTGGGCTAATTTTGACAGGAAAGCTCCTCCTTAATCTCAAAAGAAATATAAATACTAATGTAACTTTTTTTTTACTTGCAGTACAGCAGTCCACAAGCTCATTGTCAACAGTAACTTCGAACCATTCTTAATGGGTTCTACTCTTTTTCACAAATGTGGAGTCAGAGGTGTATTGTGCTTTTTTAATAACTGGAATATTTGGGTTTTAATATTTAGTTTTCATATTTTAACTTAATACATGTGGTTAGGAGCTAATTTGGCTCAAAGGAGACTTTACATGGCTTCACACTAGTTACACTTGATTTGTGGTATATGTTTCTACTACTGTCCATTAAATGGTGTGCATTTTTTCCAGTCATATTAAAAGGCTACAGTAAAAAGCCTCCAAGGGCAGCCCATTATTAGATGTGATGCAGAATCAAAACACAACAACAACAACAACAAAATTAACGTTGAAGTCCCCAGATTATTTCTGGGCTCTGAATTGGTTCTTATCTTTACAGCTGGATTCTGGAAATACTCAAACCCAGGTATAAATTCCATTTTATGTTCTAAGTTGTTACCTGTAGGATCCCATCGGGCAACCACAGGATCCTGAAAATAGACCACGCTGTCAGGAAGCCCAAGGGTTATCTGTATCAGTGTGAGTGGGGCACCTTCAGCCTCCTCTGGGGGATATGGGTACGCCTCCAATCCAGCATCCAGTAACTTTGGCCAGGTGGGAAAAGGACAGAAAATACTTCTATTAGAACATGCAGTAGCAGCTAATCACCCCCAGAGTTTCTTAACACACTAATTTATTAGTATTAATAGTTTTATTATTTTTAGTAATTATTTTGGGTTTTCTATTATTTTATTTATATGCATTAGTTTTACTAATTAGTAAAACAGTAGTAGTAATTGTTTGCTACTATCGCACATTTCCAACTACAACGCTGAAGAAAGTAGAAGGGTAAGTACCAAAAGGCCTTTGAACTCTTCACATGCTGTTTGTGGCACCCATCGGGCAGTGCCACATAGTCATTTTTTAAGATTCACAGTCTCCAACAAAATGAAGAGCACCTGAGTGGCAAAAGCGGGTGTAATTCCACTTTATCCACACAGGGTCAAGGGGAATGAAAGTAGACACATGCAACTGGTAATGCAGGTCTGTGTGCTCAGCTGGGAACAAAGATCCCATGCCTCCCATCTGCCCCCACTCCTGCTCTCTTAGTTTGCATGGGAATTTCATTTATCAAAGGTTTTCTGTTTCACTAAAAACTGTGATGGAGGTTAATGCTGCATCAGGCTCCATGAGTGCACTGGGTATAGTCCTCAAATCTCTTGCAGAGCCTGGACCTGGATTGGCAGTAATTTTGTTACCACCCTTCGTCAAGTCAAGTCTGTCTTTCATATATGAAAAAACTAAGCACTTCTCTCTTTGCTTTTACTTAGCCTAAGAGCATTTTTCCAGTACAACTCTCTGTGGTAGCCACGCTGGTGAGCAGTGACTGAGCACACACCTCTCTCAGTGCAGGCTGATCTGTTTCCTACAACTGCTCCAAAACTTGTCTGAGCGTAATTGAAAAATGATTTGAAAACTTGGTCCTTTAGTTTGCTGCTCAAGGGGTGACACACCTCAGGTACAGCTCTTCAGGGGTGAGGGTGTGTTCCTTGCATGGGGTGTAATCTCCTTCCTCCCTCCCTCACTCACTCACCTCCACTATACTCCAGTCCTGGATTTGCTTGGCCCGCGGTGGAAGCTGCAGTGCATCGATATGGTACACACCACCCACCGGTACAAACCGCTGCAAATCAACAACGTTTCCATCAGGTGTTGCTGCTCCTTTTTCATTCATCTCTTCCTGGATCAGTGGGTCCTGAACTGAAAAACAGCCAAACAACATGAGTTAACTTAGTGCTTAAAACTGAGACACTTAAATTTCCCACTTCTACTATTTTTCCCCTTGAAGTGCTTTATACTCTGCAGCATTCCAGCACCATCTACTGGTCCTCCCCAGATCTTTTAACAATTCATTGAAATGTGGGGGAAGACAGACAGCTGGACAATAAAAAGCACTTCTTGTTTTGGCACTGAGTTTTTTAATTGATACCTCTCTGCTCTAACTTTGTAGTCAATTCGAAATGCTTGATGTAGGAATAAGGTTTTACTGACAAAATGAGTCTCATCATCACTGATCACAGAGGAATTTCACAAGTATACAACACAGTACATTTTGGATGGGTTTGGCAAGGTCGTATTGGCATGAAAAGAAATGAGGCAAATAAAAAGGTATAAGGCAACAAGGTCACGAGACAATTGATATTTACGAAGTGCAAGAGCGAAACATTGTGAGATAAAATTTTCAGATAACAAAGATAATTCATATTTTTATATGCATAGTTCTGTATCTATTATATGTATGAATTTAAGTTTTAATTAATTGAAAAGTATTATTAAAAGGCATAAATGCCATAGAAAAAAATGACAAGGACTATTTTATTAAAAAAAAAATCGCATAAAACATTGCACCAGATGTTACAGAAGGAGAACAGGAGTTACTGTTGACAGGGATCAAGAAAAAAGCATTCAATAATATAAAACCACCTGCTTTTAGGAAGTGACACACTCGTACAAACCAACAAATATTCACATAATCTGTCTTCAAGTTTTTTAAAAGCAAGTGAAAGTGTTGTTAATTTTATTTTATAGTGTCAGCTTTAGTTGCTTTATACAGAAGTTTTATTCTACTGCCTTCACACAGCAACATCATGTCCTTTTGCAGATACTCCAAGCAAAAACTTCACAGGAAGCAAGAACCATTTTACTACCAGCCACAGTGGCAGCTTGCACCTTAACTTGCTCTTTAAAATAATAATACAAAAATATGTAAGTCTCTTCTAAGCAAAACTATTCATTCCCTCAAGCCAAATTAAGTTCTTAACACTGGTACAATGAAGTGCAATCCAGAGAAGAACTGGCTGTAGTTCTCGCTGTTTTCTCTCTTGCTGCTTTCCTGGTTTTCCTCACTTTGACCTGGCTGCCTGTTTTCACCAAATTTGTAGTAACCGAGAACCCTTTCAAGCATTATTCTAAAAGGGGTTGGATGGGTTTGCAGGTCATCAGCATGCCAGCAAAAGCACAGTTTCATAAGCTCTCTCTCCTTTTTAAAGCAGGTAAACAAACTTGAAGACATTCGGGTATAATTGGTTCACTTCTGTGCACAAAAATTACACCTAATACTGCGACAGGGATTTTCAAAGCCTTTCCAAAATAAAATAGCAAATTCCTCTAGATGCAGCCCACGTCCCTTATATTCTCTTGAAAATCACCTGGTTTGGGTGGCCTTCAGGGTCATGTCTGACAATTGGTTGCTTGGACTGTGCTCAGCAGAAAGTGTTGTGTGGTGGTTTTTTTACAAGGAAAAGGCCGTACAGCTCAGCTAAATCACGCTGAACAGTTTGCAGTTGTTTTGTTTAAGACAGCACTACAAGAAAACTCACTCTTATTAAACCAAAAGACACCACAACACTGAAGAAATTTGAAACTCATGTGGGACAGATAGATAAACAGTTTTAGTTCCTGGAACTGGGCTCTCTTTTAGCAGGGTGTACCCACGTCTCTCACCCTAAGCACACGTTTCATTAATACTCCGTCAGACCTACACTACCGGCCTGCCTACGTTATACACATCTGAATAATTTTCTTCTGAGGAAGTCAATCTCATCAGACACCCTGGCAGATTCATAAAGGCTGTGTGTTTCACCTATAAACAAACATATGCATAATAACAGACAAATGTATGTAAACATAATAAGTAATAACTAAATTAATTAAAATAAGTGTGGGGACAAATTCCATCTTCCTATCTATCCTATATGCTCCCTGCATTTAGCAATCATTAATAGAAATGTCAACATAACTCAAGTGTTATCAAAACATCAATATATTTAAAAACTTTATTCCATTCCCATAGAGATCTCGATCTTAATGCTTCCCTATATAAAATAAAATATGTAGAATATGTACTTTTGTAACGATGCACATAATAACTGACCAAATACCTTGTGATGGCATGTCCAGGATTTCTGATTTCTTCTCAATTTCCTCCTCGGTCTCATTTATATCAGCTCTGGTATTGCTGTTTTCTTGAACTGAGACAGCACTCTATAAAAAGCAAAAGACATTTTTTCATTAGTGAGAGACAGACACAACAAAGCAGAGGGTATCACCTCCTTTAAGGAGGAGAAAGAGTCCAGGCCCACGCCTCCAGCAACACTTGCTACAAAAACCAGTCTTGCTACAGCGTCAAGGGTTTAGGAGGAATCATTTCTACCTAGCTAGAAAAAAACCAGTTTTAATTAAAAGAACTCTCCAACTTTGGAACCAGATATAGAAATACAGATAAACATAAAATAACTACTTCATTTCCACAGCAAATTCCATCTCGAGCTCCCCAAGTACCATGCAAGCCCTTAACTTTTTTAGCAGTACATGCACTCAAAAATTATGTTTATGGTGACTTTACTGCTGGAAGAGCAACACAAAGAAAACTTAAGCCAATACTGAAATTCTGCCAGAACCCCCACCTGCAGTCAGCCTGTGCCTTGCCCATGATATTTATCCCCTTTCTCACACTGTTTTCTATTTTCAAAGTATTACCCTAGATTTCCAGCCAAATTTCCAACCCAGATACAAACTGATCCCGGTCACAGCGGGCTCCTCTGGAAGCACAGCAGCAGGCAAACCGCAGTTCAGTGTATGAGCCATCCCTCTGGAGGCACCGACACCCCTGTGCGCTGAGCCTGCCAGTGCATGGGAGGAACACACATCTGACACAGGACAGAAGGTGAGGGGAAAGAAGTGTTTACGCACATAAATGCGGGGGAGCTCAAGGAAGAGCCAGACAGGAGAGACTAGAGTAGCTGAGAGCAGGGGTGTCTTCAGAGGGAACAGGAAAATTCACAAAACTGGACTGAGAGTAAGACCTGGAAAAGAAAAAGAGAAGGAATGAAATTAGGAGCTTGAAGGAAGTCTGAAAAACAAAGATGAAAACTGACAAAAGACAAGATTTGTGATGCAAAAAAGGAAAAAGGAACCATGCAAATTGGGATTTCAGGCACTGATTCACTGCAAGGTGTCAGGGGCTGAAAAAGGCAAAGATCGTTGCTCCAAATGTATGAAGGTGGCATAAAACATGATGGTGTAGAGTTACTTGTGCAGAAATTTTAGATAGAGAATCTGAGCCATTTATCTGCAGGTCACAGGTGATACTGAAAGTGAAAAACCCAAACTCAGTAACAAGAATACAAAACCAAACAACCCCCCCCAGCCCCCAAAGCCAAAATACTCCATGGAGGAGCAATGATGGAGGGAATCCTGCAGCCAGAAACAGTACTGGGAAATCCTGCTAGTGGCAACAGCTTCAGTGCACAGACACGGAGCGACCATCTAACTGCACAGCCACCATCTGCTGA
>NW_010316393.1:84747-100137 GCF_000700745.2 Antrostomus carolinensis
ATATTGGATTCCTGCAGTGATTTTACGGGGCTGTCAGTTTCTCATGTCACAGATTTATGGAAATACCTTACAATGGCACCCAGCCTTCCTCACAGCTTGATCCTACTCTTAAACTGCCAACCAAATGCCAACTCACGTGTCAACTGCACGGTAACTGCCATAGCCTGTCCAAACGTCCCTTTCTACCTTCTGTACAACAATCTTTGGTCATTCATCTTTCCACTCTCCTGAGAAGGTCCTTGGCACTGCAATAACTGCATTTCTGCCTTCTTCTAGAAAGCGTTTAAGAACATGGCTGTCTCAGGCACAGGACACACGAAGGAGCCGTTACAGTGGGACGAGGCTTCGAGTAACAACAGCAACGTAAAATATCCTGTGGTGGGATGTTTTTACCTACCTTTCTCCCATCAGAACACATTTCGTCTTCAGCAGGGACGTTGGGCTCTTCTCTGGCTTTTTTTTCCACTTCTTCTGATTCTTCTACTTTGTCTTTTGAATGCTGAGTTAACTCTTTGCTATCTAAGACTTCTGATTTTGGCACACTCTGACACCGCAGCCAAAGCGGAGATAAGTGATCGTACTGAGTGTGCAATATGCGAACAGCAACACTGCTCTCAGCCAGTGACTTTGGAAGATCAAATCCATGCTGTACGTCACAAAACGTGTGCTGTTTGAACCTGTAAATAAGTTAAAAAAAATAACATTCCCTAGTAAGATTGGCAGCACTTACATTTACATTCCTTCCTAAGAATTCAGATTGATGTTCTACGCTAAAAGTCACCTAAATTCTCTTTTGTTGCAGGGCACAGCCTAAGAAATCGAGTGGGATGTCACGATGCGCTTCCCGATTGTCCTGACAGCTGTCTGTAAGCCCTTCCAGAAAAGCTGTAACTGCATAACGGGGATCAAGAGCTCCAAAGAGAACAGCCCTGACTGACAGGCTGACAAAGAGGCAGAATCAGGCGGCAGCTCTTCCACACAGTACATTCCTGGTAAAACAGGCTAATTTAATGGGAAAATTCCTATATAGGTGACGTCACTAGCTGTCTGCATCACATCAGTCTCAGCATCTTCCACATAAAATCCAGAGAGATGCACAGACATGAAGGTAATTCTGATAACTGACAGTGTCACACAGACAGCAGTCCTTGTGACCATGTAGGAGACGGGAAGAGCAGCACAGGAGGTCACTTTGCATCAGATCAAGTATCTAACTCGGGAACTTGGGTTCTTTCACCAGATACAGAGGTTTCTTGCTCATTGCAATTTCTGCCCAACCAAAGCCAGAACAATTTAAAAAATTCTTATTTTCTGAGAAGATCAGCTAGTCACACATTCTAAGATTGTTCTAGGAAAGCAGCATTTATTTTTTAATTCTGGGTTGAAATTTTTATGTACATCTCTAAGCTGACCAAAAGGCTTTAACACTAACCCAAAATGGGCTCTTCCTACAGGTCAGTCTGACACTGCTCAGCACTCAGCCTTCTAGCTACCTTAGCAACAGTGAAGGCAAAGTCCTTCTACCAATTTATTCCTCATATTTGCAGAGTGGGAGTAGGAAGTCTGCTCAAAAACCTTGTTCTGAAAAACAGATGAGTTAAATGGAAATCTAATTTAAAAAATCTTAGCTACAGAACACACTAGGGAGGATATTTGCATTCCAGGCCCTTCAGTCTTTTATCTAACAGACAACTGAGCCCAATGCACCACTTTGCAGGAAACTGTAACAGCTTAGAAACTAGTTTAATGCATCAGCAAGAAACATTACTTCCAGAAGAATTTCAATTTTCTGCATGAGTTTTATTGTTTTCCTTTAAAAATTCTTCTGGCAGTAACAGGGTTCTCCTGTAGCATTTTAAGAAACAAATTTTATATATGTATAAATATATATATATTTACACATATGTAAAACACTCCTGTTTCTTTAATAAAACTGGGATGTAACCACTACCTTCCTTAGCAACAGGTTGGTATGAAATCCATCAGCTGGGATGTCTGTAGAATAAATCTATTCAACATGAAGAAGATGATGAGAAACTGGTTCTTGGTGTTTACTTGACTTGGGTATACAACAAATTACTGACTTCAGCATGCTGTACCTTACTTGCTTCGTCAGATTGGCCCAAATACAAAAAGTAACATTTTTGTCCTTTATGATTGCCTCCATATTTCCTGTGTCAGAATCTTCATACATATTACCTGTCTACAAAGAAAAAAAAGCAGATTAAATAATGTTTTCTTCTTATTTATAACTCTTTGATTTACACTTGAATAAATAAAAGAAGACACATGGGAATAAAAATCCAACAGACTAAGCTCAGGTATGCTGCACTTATGTACTAAAATGTAACAGTTAAAAACTCAAATCTCTCTGTTAAAATTTGAACTATGTTATTTTAATTCCTCTGACTTCAATTCTGTCAGTAACAATACTGCCAAATATGGAATCTTACATTATCCCCTTCAAAGGTACTGCCTATCTCCCTTAATCATGTTCCCTCAAAAATACTTCTTAGGACAAGTTAAAAAAACAACAAAACCAAGCCAAAAGCAGACTTACTGAGCAATAAAGCACAGCCCACAGACTATACCACAGCCACTGCACAGATTATTTTATATTTTTGTCAATATAAAACTTGTGAAATTATAATTACCTTAGGAGTTTAATCCTAAAGTCAATAAAGATGATCAAGAATTTAACATTCCTTAATTTACAGAGGGTTTTGACTGTGAACAAGCATACAGAGGGTTCCTAGTTCCTTTACTCCCTTTCCTTTTTTGTTTCCACTAGCAATATTCTTTTGCTAAACATACTTGTGTATTTGATCGATAGACTTAAAATAGCAAGCAGGATCACCTAGATACATGCAACCCAGAAAAACTATTCCCAAGTACATTTTCATTTTCTTGTTTAAATATTCTTTACTCTTCCTAAGATCTTAGCTTAAAAACTATTTCAGTCGTACCAACTGGCACTAAAAGATGTGTACAAGCAGACCTTATGATCTGCTTTTCACATCTGCAATTTTTTGTACAGTCAACTAACTTTAATTTAAATCATTGAGACAAAATAGGAAACAAGTTTAATACAGCACCTTCATTTTCAACATTTCCAGTTCTCACAAAATATCACAATAATTTCACATGAAATGTCTTTATGGTGGGAATTTCCAGTGTAAAGCTAAGATTTGCAGGGGGTTTGAAGCAATAAAAAATCTAGCATCTGCTACACACATGACCTGGAAACTCAAATACTAAATTTGGAAACTAAACACTAATCTCTGTGACAATTTAAGAACAAACAAAACCAACCATCACAAGACACTTGTAGCTAACTTCATGTGCACTGTGAGAAGTAGTAAATCTTACCTTAAGCAAGTGTTCTGTTGCTCCATCGTACTTCTGCTGAAGCAGATTCTGCAGTTCCAGAATGGATTCCTGGTACTGGACTGTTTCTTTTTCTGTTATCTCACTTGGTGGTGTGTCCAGTAAAAGAAACTGCAACTTCTCAATTAACTAGAAGACATTATATGTGGGAAAAGTATCTCTGTTTTGACACCACCCTTAATATACTGTGTGTTCTGTCATAAAAAAATGAGGCAAACTTTCTTTCTTTGTACCTAAACACATTTTAGTCATGGAAATAATCTTTTTCTATTATATCTCTAGAAATTGTGCTAAGCCAGCATTAGCAGAGAGCCAGTCAACCACGCCAAGTGTTGGAAATGCCAGGGAACTGCTTGAGAGAGTCCAGCACAGAGCCACCAAGATGACGAAGGGAGTGGAGCATCTCCCTTATGAGGAAAGGCTGAGGGAGCTGGGTCTCTTTAGCTTGGAGGAGACTGAGGGGAGACCTCATTAATGTTTATAAATATGTTAAGGGTGAATGTCACGAGGATGGAGCCAGGCTCATTGACAAGGGGCAATGGGTGTAAGCTGGAACACAGGAGGTTCCACTTAAACTTGAGAAGAAACTTCTTTCCAGTGAGGCTGACAGAGCCCTGGGACAGGCTGCCCAGGGAGGTTGTGGAGTCTCCTTCTCTGGAGACATTCAAGACCCGCCTGGACGCCTTCCTGTGTGATCTCATTTAGGTTCCTGCTCCGGCAGGGGGATTGGACTGGATGACCTTTCGAGGTCCCTTCCAATCCCTGACATTCTGTGGTTCTGTGGTCAAGTGTGCCTTCCTTCATTCCTCTAGCCCAATTCCTTCGTTCCTTACCTGTGGACTGTGAAATCTTAGCCTATGAAATAGATAATTTATTGAACCAGATGGGTCATATTAAGAAACATTTTGGTCAAAAATTAGTTTTCATGGAAAGCTTACAGCTTTATTTTTGAATTTTAAAGCTTAAAGCTTTATTTTGAAATAATATTTTCTATAGTAATAATCTCAAGTACGAAATCTTAAAAAAAAAAAAATAGGAAGACAAATACAATTACATTTTAATTCTCAGAATAATCCTTATCGTGAACTTTGGAACTCTGTCATAACATTGTTGTCTTCCACTACATGCTCATATCTTAACATCTAAATGCTTGTATAGAACTAAAAAACTCCTAGCTGGCGAAAGTGACCTGCAGCACTGAGATGAGAGAAAGGGAGGATCGGATTATGTTTTATATGTCTCCCTTCAGACTCGCCAGACTCTTCTTCCCCTCACCTGTGGAATCATTGTGCTGCTGCTCATTAAAGGTGTGGCAAAGCAGCACAGAACTGAAATGACTCCTGTCTTTTTTGCACTGCCCTTTAACATGGTCTGCCTCGACAGTGAGGTTGGTCCCTGTCAACTCTGAGCTGCTGATCTCCAGGATCTCACAGTTCAGAGTGTTTAATAATTTCCATTAAATAAACACGTAGAACAGGAAAGAAATGCTCAAGTGATTTAGAGCAAGAGAAGACAGACAATCTTTTTGACATCACCTTGCATTTCCAGTAGGGGTAAAACAAAAATGCCTGTTTTCTAGTATCACATCATACTCCACCGAGCACACAGTGCAAGGCAGTGTATGTTTACAGGACCTGAAATAGCTGGAACTGCTTCAGTGTTGGATGGGAAACATACAGCAGGGAGAGGAAGTGTGTTTGTGGGAAAGATGTGACAGCAGGGAGAAGAGTGGCAAGAAGGAAGGGAAGTGGGCAATTGCCAGGCTTTTGCTTGGGTTGCAGTGGAGAAGGGAAAGGAAGGATTTATCTGTTGAAATTCTTGGAAAGGACCAGCACATTCCCTGTGGGCTCAGAAAAAGGCAGTACCTGGAAGGTGAAAATTGCAGCACCCAGCAAGAACTCCAAGAAAGGAAACCTAATGCTCAGAACCAAACCTGCCCCAAGAAAAGTGGTATTACACATGTGACTTTCACCTCCAGTTTCTGGAGAAGCCCATTTAACTTCCTGAAAAACACTATAAATTTAGCATAAATGAAAATAAAATCCTACATTTACAGAGCAGCCACAAATTGCTTAAAATTGCCTCACAAATCAGCAATGGCTGGTAGCCTGCATTTTGGAAACTCCTGCTCTTACACGACACTTTACTGGCTCTAAGTGTTACACAATAAGGCTGCTGTCCACAGAAGCATCTTTATATAACATGAGCTTATATGTTCTGGCTCAAGACTGTTCAAAGTACGTGGCAGAGAAGATGGATGCTGGAATACTGGAGCTCAGTGTAGAAACACTACACACAAATCCCTTAAATGCACTGTATATTTAAAAGTCAGAAGCCACCTTCTTTAGAGTTAAGAATAAACCTGCAATTTAAAAAATGGAAAAACTGGAAAAAAAAATCTGTGTTTTGAAGGTTCTAGTCAATTTCAAGGAAGCAAAAAAGAGAGCAGGGCTGCCAAGGTTATGTTCTGGTAAGCTTAAACTGAAACATACCATTTTAACACTTACATTTAGCACCTGTTCTCCCTTCTCCATCACAAGTTGAACGTCCTCATTTTGATCTTCACGCCATAAGCTCATGAAAGTATTTATTTCCTGCAGAACAGTTGGGTCAGGACTTCCATCACAACTCAGGTAATGCTCCCACTACAAAAAATGTTCAAAGAAAAGTAGATATGGGCATGTGGTGCAAATGACTCATTATTACAAGAAAAAGGACTCTGAAAGACAAATATATTATAGTGATACACTCACACCTGCATCTAAACAAGACTGTAACACCACCTGGCATACCACTATGGCAGAAAAAATTGCTTTACTGTGATATTAATGTGTTAAGATACTCCTGCCCACCTCACATTCACTGTTTACACTCACTCATCAGTGGCTGCTGCTCTGCTAGAGACTGCACATTTACAAAAGCAATGAATTCAGTACCTGCCACAAATGAGAAGTGGAAAGAATAAATGACTGAGAACATAAACGAGGAACCAGTGCAGGTGGAAGAGGCAGATGGTTCTCAAACGAGATACTGCCAACAAAACTGAAAATTCCTACACTGGCAATAAAGCTGCTTAAGAGCTTTCCCCAACATGTTTATTCCTCCCTTTTCTGCCTCTGAAGGAGATTTCCTCCTCCTTATCACCACCAGTTCAGCTGTTCTGGTGGGAACGTGAAACTCTAGATCTTTTTTTTTTAAATAATTTTATTTTCAAATCAATTATTGGTCATTCTTAATGAAAAAAAAAAATCAGCAACAGGCTAAACCCACTTAACTCCACACATGAGCCTAACATTGGCTCATGGATCAATTTATCACTTATAATGTAATTTTTTTCATCCATATAGTAAGATATTAAGGAAACACTGCCTCCTTGTTTACTGTGAAGATTGCATTACAATGTAAAATGGATCTTTTAAAGCAAAAGGGCTTGTATAATTGCATTCCCAACCACTTCCATAACCATTTCCACTGACTTCAAAAAAAGCAGTAATAGGTGAGTGCTCAGTACACTGGAAACTCCTGTATGAAAGACTGATCAGTCTTCAGTAATTAAAACATCTGATTTCTTTTTATTTATTTCTTTTACATCTTTGCATTTAAAAGAGAGCTTCAGTTTCACCATCCGGAAAACACATCCTTAAAAATAACAACACTTGTTCTTTGAGGAAAAGGATACATTTCACAGTAACCTGTAAATGTGTCTGTTAATCTGAACTGCCATTGTTCAGAAATGGACATGGAAACTCAGCATTTGGTATTATAACTTTCTTTTACCTTAAATACTCTTAACAACAGACTAATACAAACTCTATTATCTCCCATAATCTACCAGTATTATAATTTAAGATCTATTTTTAAAATCACAGTTCTATTTTGCTGTTACTTTTCAAAACAAAAAAAATGTTGTTTCTCCTTCCGAGAAATACTCTTCAGAAACATCCATAAATAACAACTGTCTCCTTTCAAAGTGACTCGCAGATTCTCTTGTTCTCAAGGATAATGAAGTCAGAGCTTGTCATCAACTGAAAAACGCAGTAAAAATCACCCGAAGATGTCAAGAGGGAACTGTGAAGTTATCATGCTGCACCCTTGTGGCAACGAAAGCAACGGGCAGAGCCGGCTACCCCAGCGAGGACTGTTCCCTCTGCAGGGCTCCTGAGGCCACATCTGCAGTGCAGCACCCAGTCTGGGGTCCCTCAGTACAAAAGCAAAGAGTGGTAAGTTGGGAAGCCCAGAGGAGGGACATTAAAACGGTTGGGGGTACTGGAGGAAACAACACATGAGGAAAGGCCGAGCTTTGTGAGTCTGGAGAGGACTAACAACGCAAAGGGAGGAGCTAGTTGCAATCCACCTGTACCTAGAGAGGGGCTACAGAGGCAAACTTTTCTCAGAGGTGCACAGGGAGGACGTGTCAGGACAAAGAGGCCAAGATCATCCACTGTAACAAGGGAAATGCCAACTGGATTTAAAGAAAAATTATTACAATGAGAGTCGTAACGGACTCAGCTGGGTTGCCCAGAGGTACTGTGGTATCCCCAACCTTACACATTTTCAAAACTCAACTGAGCACCTTCACCTTACTTGAAAGTTTGCCCTGCTCTGTGCAGGAGGCTGAAGTCTATGAGTTTCAGAAGTCCCTTCTAGCATGATTTATCCTATGATTCTAAATTTGTTCTACAGAGGCTTTAGAAAGGATTAAGACAAGATAAATACAAGACAAAAAGAAAATCCTTGTGTCTACAAGTCTGTTTAATCTTACCTGGAACCAAACTGACCAAATACCATTATCAGTTACTGAATGATGTTTGATGGATTTAAAAGAGCTAAATGTTCTACTCTTGTATTTCCATACTTTATTATTTAAAATTTAACTTTACAGGCATAGAGTACTATAATATTACAGAATATTCAACCTACATGTATGTGACCCCTAAACTACAGACATTAACTCTGAATTGCATTTGTACCTATTTCAAGTCCTGATATGTGACACAGATTTGTGTCCTTTAAAGTTTTGGCCAACCTCTCTCCAAATGATGAGCTGTGATATCCAGAAACCACTGGAACAAATGTTGTCAATTGTCTCAAATTCTACAAAAATTTTTTTAAGCCCCAGTAGAGATTTTTTTATGTAATGTTTAAAAGTAGAATCAATTAAACAAATAGAAAAAGAAGGACAAATAGCAGAACATACGAAACTACAATTCCCCTTGACTGCTGGTAAGCTGGGGGTCCCTAATTCTTTGATCAGCTGGACAGGCTTCTCTTCATTCATGTTTCTTTTCTGTGTACACCAAAGTACAGAAGACAGAGGAGAGTGAGGATGGCCAGTTACTACCTTGAGATGGAACTTGAACTGCAGTCATAGCTCACACCTAAGTTCAAGAAATGGAAGCATTCCTGGATCCTATAATGGAGACGAAGCCTGAAGCTCCTTCAGTGTCGAACCTCTACTACACTGGGCAGATTTCTGGAAGAACGCTTACTTTTGCACGTGCTCTGTGATCCCTTTTCCACTGCTGTGCAGACAAAAACTTCTGTTCCAGAGAACGAAGTTCTGCCAGTTCAGACTCCCTTCGTTCCTGATCCTGTTAAAATACACATATATCAAATAGAGGAATTAAAATATTTGGTTTACTGCTTACAATTATTTTTTATCAAATTAAAAAAAAAAAGAGGATATTTGAATGAATTATCATTTAAACAAATCCAAACACTGACAACTAGCTTTTTTTCTGAAAAATTTAATTGAGAAGACTGCAGCAGTTTGCAATATGTTATTGTCATCACATATCAGTTGCTGAGCCATATGATAACCATAACATGTCATATGATTGTTAACCTCTCACTTGAATAGTTTCCATACCATCATCCTGGAACTATCCGTAATGAGAGCTGATGAAAAATGTAAGCATATGTGGGAAAATGTGTGCAAGATGATTTTTTTTTTACCCTTCTAATTTATATTATTTTAAATGTATCTTCTCTCTAGGGGGAAAATAATATTTTGTGAAGGACAAAAGCCACAGGGATTCCATTCTATTTCTGGGGGAAAAAAAATAATTGTAGTAAAACTCCTTTTCTTTTCTTTTTTTGAAACACAAAAATATTTAGATACTATTCAGGTTTTTTTTCTGAATGCCAGTCATCTTAGGAAAAATAAACATACATAATTAAATATACACACACACACACATATATATATATATATATGAACATGCACACATACAAATCAGTGCATCTGTCCTAATATGTAACCACTTCTAGAATTTATACCAAAATTTTCTTGCCACAGCTGTACCAAATGTAATTATAAGGAACACAAAAAAATTATTCAATTTAAAGTATAGTAGAAATGGAAAAAATTAAGTATTTATTCAAACTGGAGTATCATATATCCCAAAAGTTAATGTATTTAACCACAGCATCTTTATGTATCAAAACCAGGCAAGACTATCTTGTCTCAGAGAATTTTTCTGAATCAAAGCAACACTTGGGCAAATATTGGCTGAGTGAAAGGCAACTACAGAAACAACCCAGCATCATTTCTCTTGACTTTACATGTATCGTGTTTTATTTAATTACTAACCCAGCTTACTACCTTCTCAACTTGTGGGATCTTACACAGGAGTACTTTTCAGTGATCTGGCTAGATTTTTCATTACCAATTTTAATCTAGTGACGCTAGAAAATTTCCTCTACGTTGTTCCCAACACTAAGGACATAAGGAAATTCCTTTCCATTCTCACACTAGATTAATAACTTTTTATAGACCTTATCACAAGTTCAGAAATAGGATTATAAATTTTCAGTAACTGCTGAGCATGAACTAACTTTTGCCTTAAGCTTTTCCATCTGTTCTTGTTCAATTCTCTCCTTTTCAAGTCTTGCTGCTTCTTCTTGAAGTCTGGCTTCCTCTGAAGATTGGGAAATGTATCAAGAGCATAATTATATTTTGCTTAATAAAACAAATTATTTTGTTATTAGCTGTAATGACAAAAAACCCATAATAATGAGCAACACAAAAGTGTATCTTACAGTGCAGAAATCTTGCAAATAAGCCAAATTACTTTGAATCATAGTATTAAAACACACTATCTATGGCGCTACTCCTATCAGCCTGTGACGATACAAGTGGAGATGAGGGTCCAAGCCCTTTTCCCCCCTCAAAAACAGCAGCAGGAGTGCTCTCTTTATCTACAGCTTAAATTCTTAATCCAATGTCTATGGTGAAACTGCCTGAGTGGTTCAGTCCCAAGTTACTCTTCCCTCCTACAACCTTTGGTGGGGTACCTCGATCATAGAGTTACTTCTTCACTGAAATCCTTTTCAGGATCAGATACTCCTGATCACAGGTTTGGCTTTTCTTTGCTGCCACAGGGACTAGAAGATGGGAGAGGATGTGAAAACTAAAATTGATTTCAACCTCTAAGCCTTCAGCTTAAGCTAGCACAGCCTCTGCATCAATCCAGATGCTCCCAAACAGTGGCTTGAGTGTTACTGCCTATATGCAACTCATTCCAAATACATCTGTGTTGCACAGAGGCAAGAGCAGGGGCAGTTCCCCAATCTGCCTGTGCTCACCTGAACCACTAACCAATCCACAGAGGTTACTAGCGATTAGTAGTCACTTACTGTTACGAGCAGTCATAGCCCAAACCCCCACCAGGATGGATTAATGGCAGAAAGGGAAGTAGAAGAGATGGATCTGATGTTCAGACAGGGCTATCAGGTTGTGATACTGAACTGCAGAAGCAGACACATTCAGATGGGGAGGACAAGTCAAGTCACGCAACTGGGATTGCATTTGAAGGACTACAACAATGACATCCAGTGGAAAGATCTTGAAGAAGTGTGTAGAGGCATCAGTCATCAGTAGAGACAGAAGTAAGCCCAAGCAAACTACACTTCAGTCTATCCAGGTTTGTAGACACCTTATCTGCTACCACTTCAGAACACAAGTATTCTGTTGGCCTTCTTTGGGAAAAGTCCTTTTCAGAGAATTTCTCTTGTCTACTGATAACTAGGCTTGAAAGAAGATGGGGCGAGGGGGAAGAAAACCACAAAACATCGTATTTCTGACTTGCTGAGGATATTTCAATAGGTAATGGTAAGAGAAAAAAAAAACCCCAACATAATTCTTCCAGCTATCCTCCTTCCCAAGTTCCTAATCATGGTAGAAGTAGCAAGACAGCGTGGCTCCAATAGGAAAGTGAGATGGAGGAGGTGGTAACAAGTAACGCAGAATGTGGCCCGAGGGACGAATCACCTGCATTTGTGAAACAGGGATGGATACTGGTGCACACACAGTTTGTGAGGTTACTTTCTGCCCATTCAATTGATTTGGCCATCACGTTCCCTGTAAATGAAGTGCACAGTACCTTCCTCTTTCAGCCTTCTTTCTTCTTCTTCTTTCTGTAATCTCAGTTGTTCAGCTTTGCTAGCTTTCTTTTTGCCACCAGACTTGATGTTTGCAATAAATTAGAAGAAAACAAATGTCAATAATACTTTAATACATTTTGGGAGGTATTTGCCCCCTATAACTTTGCCCTTCTAATCTGATACCTGAATTAAGATTTTTAGACTTCTTACACAGTCAATGAAGCCTCCAGAATGGTAATCCACATCTTGGACTCAATTTTCTTCTCATTTTCATGATGCAATACATGCTCTTACAATTAATGTATCATTCTATGCTAGATGCTCCTGAACACGGCCACACTAGGGAAATATTAAAATCTTTTCTTTTAATATGGACACTGAGTAACAGGTAGATCTGCTGACAAAGTGGATGTTACAGCTTCAAACGTTTTGTGAAATATTTGGAAATGTATTTTGATATATAGGCAAGTCTGTCATTTAGAAGCCTCTAATTCACAAGACAACTAAGAAAGAGTTCTCTTTACTGTCATAAAATCCTAACTGCAATTTAAGACAAGTTAACTGTTCAACTTCTAGGTTAATCCCAGAAAAACTATATTTTAAGTTTGGGTTTCTCAGAAATTATCCTCCTTACCAATCCTTTGCAGTCTGGGTATACATTTTTAAAAAATAAAAGACAACGTAAGTAACACGCAAAATCTACTGTCATGTAACAGATTAACCAAAACAGAACACTTATTTTTGTCCTGTAATTCACAGCATTCATAGATTCCTTACTGGTGTTACATATAAAAATTTGATAATTGGATGTGTGCACATGATGCCACGTTGTCTTCAAGACACATGAACAGCTAGGATGTGGAAAGCATAATTCTCTTTGCATTTGAAGACTTTGGATTTGGCCCCTCACTTTTTTCAGCACCAGCAAAAAGGAAGATTCTTGGATGACTTTTGATTTTTTATTATCATTTTGTTTGAGTTTCGTGTTCATTTGCTGCGTTTACAGTCTTGGGATGTTTAATCAAAAGTGTAGGATCAGCACTGTCACTAGAAATTAGCACTTAAAATAAAGCCATGCAAAAGGAAAACACTAATTTCCTGTTGATGCAGTAGCAAAAGCAGCCCAAGGTCTCAATCCCCTCACCAGTCACATAGTTACTAAGGACTAAATCATCTTTATTCAGTTTTACTCAGTGTTTACACAGGTAACACTGCCATTGTATTGCACACATAATAAAGTTGCAGTAAACGTGTCTTGACTCCATCTGGGGCTGATGGAGTGACACCAGGGAGGAGTGCAGCTCCTGAAGGCAGATGCTGCAGAGACAAGGCCTGAGCACAACAGATTTTTTTATTTTTTTTTTTAAAAAGGGGGGGGACAGGAAGTAAATCAAGTAAATCAAAACAAGTTGGTGGAGCTTGTAAAAACAAGGAGGTTGATTTTGTACTGAACTGCAAAATTAATTCACAGCCCATGTTATTGTTCATGAGTGAGACAGATAAGGCTGGTTTTTTGTACACATGGGAAAACAAACCACGATATTCTGCACAGGCTCCAGCACCTGGAGAAAACAGTGACAGCAGTCTAAACTAGGGCTGGAAGCAAAGGTAAGGATGACAAAAGACAAGATGTCAAGGAAAAGAAATAACTTGCATTTGGTGGTGTATCCATGTACTGGCTGAACAATGGTGTCCTGCCACTGACACACACAAACAAAGGAGAATTAAACTGAATCAAATGCTTACTTTTTTAAAGCACAGAAAATATGGAATGTAAACAGGCTCAGAGGGCGAGGCAATGTGAAAAGAGGAGACACATCCTCTGCCTAGACACCCAACCTGGATGCTGTGCATCAGAAAGCTGAATCCAAGTTCCCACAGCAGCACTGGTGAGAGTCGAGCGCTTACAAGGACTCAGCCGGGTAAAGCAAAACGACTAAACCGATGTGAGTTTTATCCACAGTGTCAGCAAGAGAATGTAACTGGATGGGATCACAATGTCAGTGAGCACCAAGGATTAAAGGCATCTGTCAGGAGTCCAATCCTCCCCTTCTGCAGAGGAATGGGTACAGAATGGTACCAAACCAGCACAGTGCCTGTCTTGCAGAGCTGTAAATAAGGCAATCAAGAAAGAGTTCCAACAGAGCTGACAGGGAGAGACGACAAAAGAGGGCTTAAGTCCAAACAGTTGCATGAACATGATGGTGTTACGAAGTTTTCCCACTCACTCCTCCCAAGTATTCCTAATAATTTGGTAAATACTGCTACAAGTAATCCCATTGATAGGGAACTTAGAAATCATCAAGGAGAACCTTTGTCATTCGTCACACAAAAAGTGTGTTACAAATACTGTTATTTCACATTTTGATGCTGACTAGTATATGTTCAGATATAAATAGCTACTTTGAAAGTTATTCACTTTACTTTACATGGCAATAAATATATACAGAAATGTAATTTAGAATACAAGGTTCATCACAAAGCTTGAGTAAAAACAATGGTGAAAATTTAGTGCCAACAACACACGTACACCCACCAGAGTTACCATTAATCTTGTCACATTTATTACCAAAGCATTTCTTTGCAAAATTCTCCTAGAACAGAGTCAGTAAAAAAACACAATTCTACCCATTAATATGTCAGGGAAGAATCAGTTCCTTCCAGTAAAATAAAAACAAAACAAAACCAAACAGACAGACAAAAAACAAAACCAAACTTTGGTTACTTTTCTTCCAGTGAAAATGGAAAATCTGCTTGTTTCAATTATAATCATGTTTCAGTCAACTTCTTTTCACATGCTTATAACTTAACATAGCACTGAGAAAACCGAGATGCACAGTTCTCCAAGGTATATATTTGAATGTGTTCTTTTTTTGGGGGGGGAGGTGTGATTATTCACTTATTATTATTATTATTAATAATCCACAGTCATGAATGCATGCAATCCAGTTTCCCGTGGATTTAGGTCTGTTGTCAGCGCCACCCATAGAATCATAGAATGGTTTGGATTGGAAGGGACCTTAAAGATCATCCAGTTCCACCCCCCCTGCCATCAGCAGGGACACCTTCCACTAGACCAGGTTGCTCAAAGCCTCATCCAGCCTGGCCTTGAACACCTCCAGGGAGGGGGCATCCACAACTTCCTTGGGCAACCTGTTCCAGTGTCTGACCACCCTCACAGTGAAGAAGAGTCATGTTCTGTGTCCAGCCTGCAGCTCAAGCCAGGACACTGGCTCTCTGCCCAGACATTCACCACCAAGCAGAACACAGAGCAGCTGCGCCCGTCACCTTCTCTCTGGAAGCTCTGCAGGAACACGACTCAGCCTCCTTGCAACAGGCACAAAAACTTGGTGTCCTGGTGACATCTGTTCCTTTTTCAAATGTGATTGAGCCTGACCAACAAGCTCAGAAGAAATACAGATTAAAATTTAAAAAAAACCCATTTTTTCTTTTTAAAAAAGCACGTTTGCACAAAGGTGTCACAGCACCTTTAAGACAGAACTTCTCAAAAAATAATATTCTGTAGACATTAAGTACAGAAGTAACTGATGCTTATTTTAATTTCTGTATGAAATGCTTCGTAATTTCACTGTATTGGGTTTGCATGGCAAGGTTCTG